>NC_092343.1:399277570-399412570 GCF_046630445.1 Rutidosis leptorrhynchoides
AAGGATGAAACTTACCATTAAGTTCATTGATAGAAACTCTTACACCACTTTGGATGCCGGTTTTATAATATTTGTTGGAAAGTCTTTGCGCTCATAAAATTTTCCCTCTTATGGTTGGACATGGCCGAAACGCGTACCGATAAATCAATTTTCTGGGGTACACTCGGTGGTCACCCTATTGTAGAAAGGGCGCTAGCTGGGTTTCTACCTCAACTGTTGTTATAGTGGGTATCATGGATATATATACACTAGACCGTTTGAGGAGTTTCTACTCTCAATATTCGCTGTCAAGCACAACACCCTCGTAAATATCAATCCTAGGATTCAATACTTTGAGGTACGTGAAATTATTTTTGGAGATTCATCTCACCTGGAGTCGACCATTCTTTATAACCCATGATTCGCGTTCTTTTCATCCGCACATAAATTTAAGAATATGGTTGAATCCTAGATTTCCTCGCTCATTGTACAAGGAAGTTCACTCTCGTTGAAATATCACGCCTTTCGTACGTCTTCCTTTCGGAAATGTAATAAAGGCTTACTTTGAAGTCCATGATCCTCGTTATCTCTTTTGAGAGAATTGCCTTATATATATCTATGCCACCGATGTGACTACTCCATATATTTCTTCCTTCATTGTTGCAACTTTATTCATCCCAGTTCGTCCCCTTGGGGAGCTCCTGTTTTGTTTGTTAAGAAGAAAGATGGTTCGTTCCGATTATGTTTTGATTATCGCGAGTTAAACAAGCTTACTATTAACAACCGTTACCCTCTTCCTAGAATTGATGATCTGTTCGATCAACTTCAGGATTCGTCTGTTTATTCTAAATTGATCTTCGTTCCGACTATCATCAGTTGCGTGTTAAAGAATCTGATGTTTCGAAAACTACTTTTCGCACCCGTTATGGTCACTTCGAATTCCTTGTTATACCATTCGGATTAACAAATGCACCTGCTGTGTTCATGTGCCTCATGAATCGTGTGTGTAGACCCTATCTGGATAAATTCGTTATTGTTTTCATCGACGACATCCTTATTTATTCCAGGAATGATGAAGAGCACGAAGAACATTTAAGATTAGTGCTTGATCTATTGAGGAAAGAAGAATTGTACGCTACGTTCTCTAAGTGTGCTTTCTGATTACGAGAAGTTCAATTCCTTGGACATATTGTTAGTAAACAGGGAATACAAGTTGATCCGGCTAAGATTGAGGCGATTGAAAAGTGGAAATTCCGAAAACTCCTACTCAGATTCGTCAGTTTCTAGGGTTGGCAGGTTACTATAGAAGGTTCATTCAAGATTTCTCTCGTATAGTGAAACCTCTGTCTGCTTTAACGCACAAGGGGAAGAAGTATGAGTGGAAGGATGAATAAGAGACTGCTTTTCAAATTTTGAAGAAGAAGTTGACTACTGCTCCGATATTATCACTACCTGAGGGTAATGATGATTTTGTTGTTTAATGTGATCCTTCGCGTCAAGGCTTTGGTTGTGTTTTGATGCAATGAAAGAAAGTTATTGTATACGCGTCACGTCAGTTGAAGATTCACGAGCAGAATTATACAACTCATGATTTAGAGTTGGGGGCTGTTGTGTTTACGCTTAAGATTTGGAGACATTATCTTTATGGGGTCAAAAGTACTGTGTACACAAATCACAAAAGTCTTCAACATATCCTTGATCAGAAACAGTTGAATATGAGGCAACGAAGATGGATTGAGACATTGAATGATTATGATTGTGAACTTTTATATCATTCGGGAAAGGCCAATGTGGTGGCAGATGCGTTAAGTCGTAAAGAAAGGGCTGAACCTCGCAGGTTTAGAGCCTTGAATATGACAATTCGAACAAACCTCGCAAGGCAGATTCTTGAGGCACAACAAGAAGCCTTGAAGGAGGAGAATTTTGTGAATGAGAATGTAAGAGGTATGGCTAAGAAGTTTGAGGTACAAGCAGATGGTACTAGGTACTTTGCGAGACGTCTTTGGGTTTCGAAGTTTGGTGATCTCCGACAACTTGTTTTGGATGAGGCTCATAAATCTAGGTACTCTATTCATCCTGGTTCATGAAAGATGTATCATGATCTTAAGGAGCTGTATTGGTGGCCTAATTTGAAAGCTGATGTAGCTACGTATGTGGCTAAGTGTTTGACCTGTGCTAAGGTCAAAGCTGAACATCAGAAACCGTATGGACTTTTGGTGCAACCTAAGATTCCCGAGTGGAAGTGGGAAGGTATTACGATGGATTTTATTACAAAGTTATCGAGAGTTGCGGGTGGCTATGATACAATTTGGGTGATTGTAGATCGACTCACAAAGTCAGCTCATTTCTTGTCAATTAAAGAAACTGATTCGATGGAGAAGTTTACCCGTTTATATTTGAAGGAAATTGTTTCGAGGCATGGTGTTCCCGTATCCATTATTTCGGACCGAGACAGTCGATTTACATCGAGGTTTTGGCAGTCCTTACAGGAAGCTTTGGGAACAAAATTGGATATGAGCACTACTTATCATCCATAGTCGGATGGTCAGAGTGAAAGGATCATCCAAGCATTGGAAGACAGGTTGAGAGTGTGCGTAATTGATTTTGGTAATGGTTGAGATAGGTATTTGCCACTAGCTGAATTTTCTTATAATAACAGCTGTCATGCAAGTATTAAATCCGCACCTTTTGAAGCGCTGTATGGTAGAAAGTGTAGGTCTCCTGTCTGCTGGAATGAGGATAGGGATACTCAACTCACAAGTCCAGAAATTATTCATGAGACTACCGAGAAGATCGTATAGATTAAGGAAAGTTTAAGAACTGCCAGAAGTCGGCAAAAGAGCTATGCCAATAAGAGAAGGAACGATATTGAATTTCAGGTCGGTGATCGTGTTATGTTGAAGGTATCACCTTGGAAGGGCGTGATACCTTTTGGTAAAAGGGGAAGTTGAATCCTCGTTTTGTTGGACCGTTTGAGATTATTGAGAGAGTTGGACCCGTGGCTTATCGTTTGAAATTGCCACAAGAACTAGGTGCTGTTCACGACATTTTTCACGTGTCGAATTTGAAGAAGTGTTTGGCCGAGGCCGATGAGACTATTCCTCTTGATGAACTTCATGTTGATAAACAACTCAATTTTATTGAGGAACCTATCGAGATTATGGATCGAGAGGTTAAGACCCTCAAGCAAAGTAGGATTCCTATCGTTCGAGTTAGATGGAATGCCAGACGCGGTCCCGAGTTCACTTGGGAGCGTGAAGATCAGATGAAGCAGAAGTACCCGCATTTGTTCTCAGATGCTGAGTCAACCCCTGCACCTGCTTAAATTTCGGGACGAAATTTCCGTAACGGGAAGGTACTGTAACGACCCTACTTTTTTCGTTATCTTTTACCGTTAAATATTTCACGACCGTTAACTGTTAATCGTGCCACGTCATTTCTATGACCTACATTATTATTTTAGTAATAATATATTAATTATTATGTGTTATGAGAATATTTGTATTCATATTTTAAGTTATATGTTTCTACGTGTCGCGGATTTCTGTCCGACGAATCTTCTCGGTTTTCAAACCAACGGGCAAGCTTTTGGGATTTTTAAGTCCTAATTATTTTAAATATGATATTTTAATGTCATATGTTTATATTTAGTGTTTATATATTTTATTCGTCGCGTATTTGTTATCTCTCCGAAAAATCAATCGCGTAGTAGTGTTTTCGCGTTTCGGACTTCGATCGGCCGTTCGGGCCACAAGCTAATTGACTTTTTAATATTTTGAAATAGTGGGGCCCACCCCCTTGCTGATTTTGGCCTAAAATTCCCTTAGGGAGGGGGGGTGTTTTGTCAAAAGTTGCAAACTAGTGTTCATTAGATCAAAACTCATCGCTTCCTCATTTCTAACCTAAAAACTTTTCTTCTTCTCCTCCCTTTGCTCCCATTACCGTCACCACCACCATAAACAACCATCATCATCTTCATTTTTCAAGCTTAAAGAATTAGGGCTTTTATCATACCCGGATTGTACTCTTCGTTCTCTACGCGATTACATCCTTTGTTCTTCTATTTGGGTATACCTATGAACCCTAATTTTTCAATTCTTATTCATTTTACTGATTTTGAATGTTATTTGATAGTATGATGCTTATATGTTATTGTATTGTTGATTGTATGCGTAGAAATGCTCGTTAATTCATGTTTTCGGTTTGATTAATTTGCGACAGCAGCTTGTTTGATCATTTCTGTAAACTTAACTGTTATAAAAGTGAAATTAAAGTATCTACATGAGTTCCTCTCATCAAAACATTAATTTTAGACTCCGGATTCATGTCATTTCGATTCCCGGAGCTCTAGTTATGATTAAAATAGTGTTTTGTTGGAATTAAATTGTGAAAACGAATTGTTCCAGGTTTGATCCGACTTTGTGACCACTTTTGGAGTCTTTAGGGTGTGCTAGTGTGTTATAATTGATGATGGGATGAACTTTCATGTTCGGGTTATCGAAATCCGAGACACGGATCACCCGTTATGACTAAAACGTGTTTTTGAACGGATTAAAGTTCCAAGTTGTTTAATGGCTGATCATCATGACTTGGTTACTATTCTTGGGGTGTTATTGAGTGTACCAATGTGTCGGGTGGTTTTATTAGGCGGATATATATATAAGACTCGCCGAAAACAGACACCCGGGACTTAAGTTATGACCCGATGAACTTTTAATTGAAACTTATGGTTAATTATTAAAACTTATGACATAAATAATAATTTTCATTATTATTAAATTACTTATGATATAAAACGTAATTATTATAATTTAAGACTTATGATATATATTATTATATCATTATTTAATTACTTATGATTTAATTAAACTTTTAATTAAACTTATGATTAATAATACTTTTATTATTAATGGAAAATACTTATGATAAGTATTAAATTTATATTATGAGATTATTATTATAAGACTTATAATAAGGATTAATTAATTATTTAATTATTATAAGGCTTAGTATTTATTTAATTATAAATTAATTATTAAATACTTATGGTTTAATAATTATAATTAGAAACTTATGATATGATTAATAATTCATTATTAATTAATAATACATATGATATGATTAAAATTTATTATTAATTAATAATACTTATATTATGACTAATGTTTAATTAATTAATTAAATACTTATGTTATATTAATTATATCATTTAAACTTATGTTAACTTTAATAATTTATTTTAATTTAATTAAATTTATGTTATAACATAATTATACATATTTAACTTTAATGAACATTATAACTTATATTATTATTACAACTTACACTTTTAAAATTTATGTTGACTATGTTTGACCAAGTTTGACTTTTGAGTTGACTTTCGGTTGACTTTGACTTTCAGTTGACTTTTGTTGACTTTCTAATTAAGGAAGCTTTCCTAACTTAAAAACTTTCTAAAAATAGAAACTTTCTAAATTTGGAAACTTTCCAAAAATAAAAACTTTCCTAAAATAGAAACTTTCCAAAAATAGAAACTTTCCTAAAATAGAAACTTTCCTAAAATGGAAACCTGCTAAAAATAGAAACTTTTTAAAAATAGAAAGTGTGTGTCCGTACGCTGTTCCGATCAAACCGATGCATGTTGAGTGTTGTTCTATGTCTACTTGCAACATGTACAATAACTATCATACTAAGACTTGACCTAAGTTAGTTATTTATATCGACCTGCTTTATTTATAGGTCGGCGTTGTGATCATTCCTGATCACTTTACTTCGTTTGATGTTCGCATTTTGTGTGGTTACTTCGTTTGCTTTAAGGTGAGTTATAGTCCCATTTTCCTATTTTAAATCTTTTGAGATGAGAATACATGCAATTTATTTTATATTTTGGACACAAGTGGAAGTTGGTTTAAATTATTCATTGTGAGTCGTACAAAAATATTCCCTAATCTGGTAATTGTAATCACTGGTTTCTACTGGTGAACGCGAATCCTATGGATAGATCTATCGAGTTTGACAACCCCATTTCGAGCTAGTCGCGCTAGCAATTTATAATCGGAATGTTTAGTACGAGTATTTAGTTGAAGATACACTTGTTCGGTGTATATTATTTATTGTGTTTGGCAAGGGTAAATAAATGGTTAAGTGGTTACCAGGTGGCTCACGGAAAATGGAATAATATTTTTATATGTTTTCTAGCATATAATTTTGTGGTTCAAAAAGGAGTTTTTATGTTTTCAAACATAAATTTTTATGGTTTAAATTAAATATAGTTTGCAATATTAAACCTATAATTCACTCAACATTTTTATTGACAGTTACTCGCATGTTTTATTCTCAGGTTCATGATTGATTGCTTCCGCTGTGCTTAGAGAGTCTGCATATTTATGATGGCAGCTTTTGTTAAACATTAACTTGCATTATATTTTGATACATTTAATAGTGGATGTTGTTGACTTATTTTGGTCAACTTTTGGTTAAGTCATAATGTATGGTTTTTCTAAACTTACATATTTTGGTAGGTTTCCTTTATAGGAAATCATTTTTAAATAAAGAATGCAAGGTTATTTATCAAATTCATATAGAGTTATGATTAAGCTGTGGGACCATGATAACGATGGTCGTCAAGTGTACTTTGATGGGTCGTTTCACAAACCTATGCTCTGATACCAAGTTTTAACACCCTGATTTTTTTTAAATCACCGCGGAAGACTTAATTTACATAAATACCCTTAGTTAATTACTCTATTACAAACCACCGGTGTTACATCAAACGACTAGTTACATATTTATAAAAGTTAAGACATCAGAGTTCGTCTTGTCAAACATATCTTCAAACAACCACTTCTATCCCAAAACCCACTAACATCTAAAACCTGCAAGGGAGGAGGTGGGGGGGGGGGGGGGGGTGGGGGTTAGCACAAGGCTAAGTGAATGGAATCATCTAACAGATCTAGCATATAGTACTAACTTGTACAACTACAACAGCTACAACAATCAATAACAGGCAACCGGCAACTAACAACTAATCTTCTGGCAACTAACAACTAGCAACTAACAGCTAGCAACTATCAACTGGCAACTGGCATCTAGCAACTATGCTCCAACTAGAGACTCAGTGGCTTGTACGGGCACATGACCACTAGGTGATCAGTCTAGCGTCTACCGAAAGTCCTTACTACTAAATCCCCTGTATAGTAAATCCACACGAAGGTGATGCATCATTCGGAAATATACTCAACAAACAGTAGCCAACTGGACCCAACCACAACAAGGTTGACCTCTCTGAGCTGAACCTAACAACAATAGGTTCCAACAGGCAACTACAACTTGTGCACACAATCGTTAAACTACCACTACGGGCAACTGTCACTACTACTAGTATGGAAACTCTACAGTGATCATGATTACAACATATCTATTAATCATAACAACTGTAACAGTATAACATAGTAGCACAACTTGCTACTTTATACTACACCCGAAGATAATCCCACTCACCGATTACCAGCAACAGAAGGAACTCAGAATTCTAATCTTACTGAGCCTTCTCTTCGTCTTTATCACCTGAGAATAGACATAACACAGTCAGTAATCATGTCTTGATAACAACCCGACAACAAAACAACAACACCAATACCAACACTTAATCACTTTACAACTGGATTGCCAACCGTACGAGTAACACCATCACACGCATGTTTTAGAACACTCAACCGTGTGGTTGACAACTCACTCGTACGTTTGGTCTATGACCAAACATCCTACAGTGACTAATATGATCCGTACGGTTCACCACAAGAGTGACCAGTGACTCGTACGAGTCATGTCTCAACCATACGTATCATCACAATCAAATCATAAGTTCCCATTTCCACTCACTCGCACGGTTCACCACACGGTTGACTACCTTAACCGTACGAGTGAATGCTCACTCGTGCGAGTGATGAAGAACAATAGCATCAACTATTTACACGAGTTTCAACCCAAAAGCACAACATCAAACATCAATTCATACATTAAATCAACACATACAAACATGTGATCACTATATGATAAGTCTACATCATAATTTCAACCCATAACGACACTCAAAAGCGTGCAAAACAAGGCATACACCCTAAAACCCCTTTTTATGACCAAAACAAAGTTTTCTCCAGCTTCTTAAAAGTTTACCATTGAAAATTACTCTTCAATACGATTCCAACGTTATTTTATTCATCAAAAACGGAGTTACGGTTTGAAAGTTATGACCAAAACAAGTTTCCACAAAACTGACTGGTGATCACACGCGTGGCTGAGACCTCACTCGTGCGAGTGAGTCCTCACATATGTGGTTGACCCTCAAAAGTGTGGTCACTCGTGCGAGTGACCTATCACTCGTGTGGGAGCTGAAGAACAGCTCCAGCACGCTGTTTTTCGCGTTTTTGACCCAAAAACTCGATTTTTGCCAGTTCTAACACCAAAACCACTTCAAATACATCCTATAAACTATATAGCAACTATTTCTAACATCAATTAAGCATATCTAACACATTTAAGCAAGAATCAAACCCAAAATCACACTTTTTAACTCATGAATATAAAAACCCAATTTCTAACAATCAAAGCATGGATTCAACAAGACAAACCTGAGATGATGCTCACAATGATGCTAGAAATCAGTTTCTAAAGTCTCTTAATCCAATTTCAAGTTTAGATCAATTAGAGTTTGTGAAGAGGATGAAGTTTTGGTACGGAACTAGTTTCTTAATTTAATGAAAATGGACAAGAAGTGTCCAGATAACTCCTTAAGTGGGTATTAAAACCCATACCCCATAACACACGGATATTTACCAGTTATATAATATCGTTCGTACCTCGTTAGGAGGCCCTAACGGAGTCCAAATTCAACAAACGAACCTGTTCTGTGACCCTTGTCATCAACTAAACAACCAAATAATTATAAACATATAATTATTAATGAAAGGACCCGTCCTAATCCACCTGGACGAAGTCATCAACATTTGGTCCCATTGCGATGATCGGCTCCAAGTAATGTCCTTATATTGAGCAAATGCACAGCGGAAGACTTAATTCGTACCTGAGAATAAACATGCTTTAAAGTGTCAACCAAAAGGTTGGTGAGTTCATAGGTTTATCATAACAATCATTTCAATATGTTAATAGACCACAAGATTTCATAATCATAAAAATAATACACTCGCAAGTGTATGTAAAGCATTCTAAGTGGTTGAGCACTTGGTAACCATAGTTAACATTTAATCAACGTCGCATATATCCTTTATTATGAAATCTCACTACACCGTACCAAGTGTAGTCACCAAAACGAAGTACTGTACAACCGTTGAATACTGGTCGTCCAGTCCGGTTGGGGTTGTCAGGCCCGATAGATCTATCAACAGGATTCGCGTTTACAATACCCATGTAAATAGTAGTTACCAAGCTACAGGGAAATATGCCAGTGGTACAACTCAACGTAGAATATATTTTTAAGTACTTGTGTCTATTTTGTAAACATTTATAAAAGCAGCGCATGTATTCTCAGCCCAAAAATATATATTGCAAAAGCAATTAAAAAGGGAGCAAATGAAACTCACTTTTGCCTTGAAGGTATTTAATTCGACTTGGTCTCCGATAGATATCACGAACCTAACCATATATATAATATATCAACATATTTTCTTTTTTAAGTAATCGTTACATATATATATACTTTTAATACTTTTAATATTTTCTTAGTCTGTAGTTAGCAGTCCGATGTTAGTGGTCCACAATTAGTTGCTTAAATAAAATAAATAAAGACCCCATCATATTCGTATTGATCAGAATTAATCTCGACCCATGGTACCATGTTGTCAAATGACGTGTTGTGTACATAAAGTACCGTGTTGTCAAATGACGTGTTGCGTACAATCATGAGGTCTTATGATTAATCTTCTCGTGTTGTTTACGGGTGGTCCTGAAATATATAAAATCAAATCATAAGTAATTATATATAAAATATCATATTATTTAGAAAAGATATGATTAATTTACTTTTTCTCCAAATATTTTCGTAGCTAAACTAGCTTCGGATACCCAATCTTGTTTTAGTCGTAGTTTCTTCATTACAACTCCGTTTTTGTTGGTTCAACTTGCCACTTCCTTGGATCGAGTCAAATTTTAAGAATATGAACTTAAAATACCTTAGTTTGTATTCGAAATCATAGGTTATAGGTCAAACTTTGGTGAAACTTATGAAAGTGATCATTTTCCATCATAAAAACAGCATTTAATGATCATTTTTCTAAAAATACTTACACTTTGAGTTAAACCATGAAATTTTTACGTGTTAACATATTCATAAGAAATATTATTTTTCCAGAACATGAACTTCCAATTCAAAGTTCAAGATGGTTTTTAATTATCCAACCCAAAACAGCCCCCGGTTGCACTCCGACGACGTAGATTCAGTTTTTAAGATGTTCTTTGTAAAACCAAGTTATATCTTGTTAGGTTAGCATACCATTATGATATATTACAGGTCTTGAAGTGTTTTAAAAGTCAAGTTAGAAGGATCTATTTAGTTTGCGAACAAGTTTGAAATCATTCAAACTATGTTCTTGTTGTTAAAATTTTATACCACAAAATAAGATAGCTATATGAATATGAATTGAATAAGATTATGAACAAGGTTACTACCTCAAGTTACTTGGACAAAGTTACTGCAAAATATAAGAAATAATCTTGGAATCAAAGAGTGGTGGAGTTAGATCAAAAGGTTGGAAGTAAACTTCTTCAAATGGGTGGTTATTTTGATATGTTCTTGAAAGAGTTTTCTTATGGTGTTTAAGGCTTGTAATTGAAGCTAAATGATGGGGAAAATGCTTGGAGATGATCAAGTATGAAGTTAGGAGTATTTTGAGAGAGAAATGAGGGTGTAGGTATGAGAAAATGGAGTGAAAAAATGGTGTTCATTTATAAAAACGTTTTTAGTTTATAAAGAAAGAAAAGGATTCCTAATTTTGTTTTCTTACTAATAATTCATACTACTTGAAAAATCCTAGTTACCTCATATCTAGGGCAGTAATAATGTTGATTAGGATGTTGATTTGATGTGTATATACCAATAGTAAATACGTATAGAAGCTGGGTATGATACGGGTACATATACCCTAGATATACGTATAGAAATCTTGAGGAAACGGAATGAGAATTCAAATATAGCTATCTTTTGTGAATATACTTATATTGTTTTATGTATTTAAGTCCTTAAAAAGTGATTAAATACATTATATATACGATACATGTATAAGCATTATAGATTATAAGTATATATATCAAAGAATGTTATGTATAGTTATCGTTTTGAAAACTTAAGTTAGTAGTTTCAAAATATACTTATAAATCATTGTCATTAGTACACAATGAGATGTTAAACCATCCTTAGATCATGTTAAATATATATAAATACATATATACACACAAACGTATAATTATCGTATGTTATATAGTTCGTGATATCATCGGTCATATTGGACAGTCAAACGTTGTGTAAAACTCTTTTCAAAAACATAAGTCTCAACAATTTGGATTGCTTATCATGTTGGTATGGTTTAATTTATGTAAATATTAATCTCATAAGTATAATTTGGTCGGAAAATTCCGGGTCATTACAATTAAAATCACTAATTACGCCATACCCAAGGGTACAATGGTCATTTTAACTAGGCCCAAAATGCGGGTGTTACAACAGGTTCTAGTGGGAGTTTGGGAACTACTGAATTACCAATTGACGGTGAGGATCAGAGTGATGGAGATGATTCGGAGAGTGGTGCTAGCTTCGAAAATGATGAGAGCTCTATTGGTGGGGATGATGGTGAATTAACTCGATCACCACAACCCGTTACTCCACCATTGAGACGCTTTAGTTGAACGCCCAAACCTATTGTTAGGTTTTCTCCATCGACAAACTATTTACACTATACCGAAAATGGTGAACTCGAGAGTTATTTTGAAGCAAGACAATCTAAAGAATCCATACAGTGGGAGCTTGCTATGAAAGAAGAGATGGGGTCACTTATCAAGAATAAGACATGGTCTTTAGTGAAATTACCTCCAATGAAAAAGGCGTTGTACAGTAAATGGGTCTTTTGGGTCAAAGATGAATTGAATAGGAAAAAGCGGTACAAAGCTCGGTTGGTAGTTAAGGGGTTTCAACAAAGGGAAGGAGTTGATTATAATGAGATCTTTTTGCCGGTTGTGAAGATGACTACTATTCGATTAGTTTTGAGTATTGTTGCTGCTGATGACTTACATCTAGAACAATTAGATGTAAAGACCACATTTTTACATGTGGATCTTAAAGAGGAGATTTATATGGTGCAACCAAAGGGCTTCGAGGAAGTTGGTAAAGAGAGATGGGTTTGCAAATTGAAGAAAAGTCTGTATGGGTTAAAATAAGCACCACTACAATGGTACTTGAAGTTTGATGAATTTATGACAAGGAGTGGCTTTACAAGAAGCGAGTCGGATCATTCTTGTTATTTGAAGAAATTCAAGTCCTCCAATGTCATATTGTTACATTATGTTGATGACATGTTGATTGCAGGATCGGATATGTTAGAGATTAACAGGTTGAAGAGAAAGTTGTCTCACGCGTTCGAGATGAAAAACTTAGGGGCTGCTAAACGGATACTCGGAATGAGTATTAAAAGGAATTGGTTGAAGATACTTTAACTCTATCTCAAACCAAGTATATCGAGAAAGTGTTAGAGCGGTTCAACATGGGTGATTCAAAGGCAAGATCCGTGCCTTTAGGCGGTACTTTAAAGTTAACAAAAATCAAGCACCTACAACAGAAGTAGACAAAAAGAAGATGGCTCAAATTCCGTATGCATCGGCAGGGGGTAGTATTATGTATGCAATGATTTATTCAAGACCTGATATAGCTTATGCAGTGGGATTAGTGAGTCGGTTTATGTCAAATCCGGGTAAAGAGCATTGGAAAGGTATAAAGTGGCTTTTGCGCTACTTAAAAGGTACTTCTAAAATGGGGTTGCAATTCACTAAAGGTGATTCCATTTTGAGAGGGTACGTTGATGCTGATTTGGGTGGTTGTGATGATTCAGGTAGAAGCACTATGAGGTATGTTTTCACGGTTGGCAAGACGACGGTTAGTTGGACGTCTAAACTTCAAAATTGTGTTGCGCTGTCAACAACGGAGGCCGAATATATGGCGACAGCAGAAGCATGCAAAAAACTTGTATGGTTGAAGAATTTCATGTTGGAGTTGGGACGAGTTCAACAAGAATATGTCTTGTACTATGATAATTAAAGTGCTATTGATTTGGTGAAGAACCCAGTGTTTCATGGTCGTACGAAACACATAAAGCTAAGGTATCATAAAATTCATGAGCTCATTGAAGATGGTATTTTAGTAGTTAAGAAAATTCCTGGTACGGAGAATCCTGCTGATATGTGTACTGGTTACGATCGCGAAGTTGAAGTTTTGCATAACTTTAACTGGTCTTCTTGTTAACTGAAAATAGAAGACGTCGACTAGAGTGATAAAGGGGTATTGATGTTAGATTTTGAAAAATAGTGTTGAAGACCTTGTATCGAAAGTCTGCTCTTCCAGCGATGCTGAGTTGCGTGTCCCATGTTTGATTGGCGGTATAAAGAAGGTGGTTTGACCTTCTTTGTTGAAATGGTTGGAGTTGGTTTATTGTGTTGAGTCCCCAAAATAATTAAGGATTTAATTATGACAAAACTGTAATTTATTTGCACTAAAATATTATGTGCAGTCAGCACAAGTTTGTTTATGTATAGACAGCAGATTTTGCTGTGTCGAGTGTTTAGTTTGCTGCTCAGTCTACCAGCACAAGGTAGACAGTGTTCTTCAATCAGCACAGGATGTGTACTAAGCAAATCAAGAATATGAAGTGTCTCAGCAATGAAGAACCAGCAAAGCTAGAATGCAGCTTACTACACAAGACAGCTGTGCTCCATTATAAGCATAGTAGTTTCCCGAGTGGTCTACATCGATGGTACTTTTCAACAGAATTCAAAGACAAAGTTGAACAGAAAAGGACACGCGTCGACGGCTGACAAGTGACCTTACAAGACCACGTGGGAATGCAGAAGTTTAACGCATGTGCAGACATGGGTTATACTTTGACAACACCTAGGGAACACAACATTCTATTTGTTTAATCAAATAGTGGTGTCAAACTGAATTGAGGTGTTCCTGCAAATAGCTACCAAAGAGGAAAGAGGAGAGCATGCTCTCTGATGTAGTTGTCCCCACAAGTACAGACATCCTATGTACCAGTGGACAATAGAACCATTACACGGTTAATAGGACTACTATAAATTGTTGTATCCACTATTGTAACAACTAGTGGTGTGGGTTTATTTTTATAGAGTCAAAAACGTGTAATAGATTTTAGTTTACCTCTCAGCTATAATCTAGGTAATCTGTATCAACCAACTATCATTCCGCCAAGGATAGTTGTGATTCTTTGTGATTCAATCAATAAAGAATAACTGTTGAAAATTACCTGTGACTCTATTTATTTGCATGCTTGAATACTAATCGTGTTTAACTATTAAGTTATTTTTAAAGAAATTGTATTCACCCCCCCCCCCCCTCTACAATACTCCTGTTGTTATCAAGGGACCAACAACTGGTATTAGAGCTTCAGTCTTGATAATCAATATCTTGGATCTGAATTCTCTCATGGCTGCATATTCAAATACAGCTTACCTTGAAAATGGCTCATCCAATAGACCACCCAAATTTGATGAAGATGAGTATGAAACTTGGAAGGCAAGATTCATGCTTCACCTTGAGTCTATTGACCCACTCATGACTGGTATTGCCACAGATGGTCCAATTGTACCCACTGAGACTATTGGTAGTGCTCCAGCTACAGCTGACACTCCTGCTGTTCCTGGCAGAGAGTTTATTCTCACCCCTTCTAGATGGGATGCTGAGGATAAACGTCGTGTTGGACTTGACCCTAAAATCAGAACCTTGTTAGCTATAACTTTGCCTAACCCATTGTTCAAACTGATTAAGGGAAAAGAAAATGCCAAGCTTATGTTGGACTATCTAGATGTTACCTATGAGGGTATGGGAGAAGTTAGGCAGAACAGAATGATTGCTTTAAAAAGAGAATATGAAATGTTCTTTGCCTACAAGAATGAAACCCTTAAGCAAACCTTCATTAGGTTTAACTCCTTGATTACTGACCTGATTACTTTGAATGTCACCTATACTGAATTTGAACAAGTAAACAAATTCATAGATTCACTGCCTACTAAATGGAAATCTGTTATTGACCCGTTAAGAACCACTCAGACCCTAAAGAACTTCAACATGTCTTCTCTCTACAGTTCACTTTGGAACCATGAGAAGGCAGAGGCTAATTTGAACTTAACTTGAAAGAAAACTTTAGGTCTGCCCCCACCACTTCAAAATCTTTTAAGACAGATGATACTGCTCTTATTGCTGCTGCTAAAAAGAAAGCTCAAAAGGCTTTACTGGTTCAAAAGTTGTTGGCAGAAGAAGAGACAGCCGAGAGTGATGTGGATAGTGGTACTGGGTCTGAAGAAAGCAGTGATGGTGAAAGTGATGCAGAAGGGTTTGCTGAAGGCATGGCTTTGCTGGCTAGGCAGTTCAAAAGGTTCAACCGTAATAGAACCAGCAAGTCATACAAAGGGAGTAAGAAACCGAGTGCTAGGTATAGCAACAAGTCAGTCAAGGGTCCTAAATCTGAGTGTTTTAATTGTGGGAAGGATGGACATTTTGCTGCTGAATGCATGTCCAGGAAACCTTCAATTTCACATGCTAATTCTTTCTCAAAAGCTGACAAATACAAGAACACGTACAAAGCTATGAAAGCTCCGATGAAGGAAAGTGCTAAGACTGATAAGAAGGGCAAAAAGCCAGAAAAGGTTCTAGTTGCTGAGCATCATGATTGGGATGAAACCAGCTCATTGTCTTTCTCTGATAGTGATACTGATGATGATGGTACTGGTTATGCTCCAGATAAAAAGTTGTGTTTAATGGCCAAGGAGGTCAAGGAGTCTTATGAGGATGATAGTGGTAGTAAGTTTTTAGCTGATATGAGGGAAGCTGATCAGAAAAGAGATTCACCTCAATGAAAAACTGAATTGATGTATAAGGTTGATAATTTTCGAACTTATACTGATGATGAAAAAGCCGAAATGTTTGACTACCTAAGAGTTGACTTATGTAGAGGCAGCAAACGTGAAGAAATTTTGAAAACTAACAATAAATCTTTAAATGAGAAACTTAAATGCAAAAATGATGAAATTAAAATCTTGAAAGATGATATTTCCAAACTTGAAAAACAAAACTTTGCTTTAAGGTCTCTTCACATTGAGGCAGCAGAAGTCAAGAACCAGCTGGATAATCTTAAAAAGGTTGTCGCTTTGTGGTGTACATCTGCTCAACGCACAGCAAAGTGTGTTAACGAGCAGGTGCCTACCCAAGTTGAAGCTTTCTTTGCTGGTGACTATGCTGCTGCTATTGCAGAAGTTACTTTCATGGACCCAATTCTTGAAACTGATCCTGAAGCTGTCTTTCCAAATACTTTTGCCAAGATAGTTAAGGGTAAAAAGGTCTTGACAAATAAATTTGTTAGACCTGCTGTGTCCCCACCACCTGCCATGAAAGAGATTTTGGAGGATGAAGTTAGAGCAAGAGAAGCCAGTATCTCAATTGATGAGACTACTGACCCCTCAAGCATCTACTACATGACTCCAAAAGAAAGACGTATCAAAAGGGAAATCACTGAAAATAATCTTAGAAAAATTAAACCAACTGATTCCCCTTTGTGTTTGAGTTCCAATTGTGCTGAGCCAGCTGATGACAAACTTACTGGTCAACCAGTAGCTGTAGACAAGCCAGTCAAACATAATACTGGCAAGTCCAAGGCAGCAGGAAAAACTTCTTCTACCTCATCAGCTTCAGTAGACAAGCCAGTAACTTCCCACGCTGGCTCTTCAAATGATAAAGGCAAAGCAATACGTCATGTCTATGGTACTGGTTCCAAAAAGAAAGCTGTCCTTAAGGGAAAAGCAAAAGTGGACTTGAATGATGAGCTGTCTGTCACTGAGATTATGACAGTCAAGCATGACCAGCTAATTGAGGCAGTAACCAAAAATCGACCCTATCTTACTGCACCCCTTTACTCAGTGTATGACCAGTCACCGATACCGAATGTGAGAAAATGCTACAAATGTGGCAGCAAGTTTCACTTAGCCAACCGGTGTCCTTTTACCCCAACCCCATCTGCTACTGCCTCTTCAAGCAAACCAGCAGATAGGAAGAGATCATCAAAGATGACCCTTCCAGAACCCATCCTTGGATGGGTTCCCAAAAAGAACTAATCTTTTAGCTACTGTTCAGGGCATTCAAAACAAGCAAATCTGGTATCTCGATAGTGGTTGTTCGAGACATATGACAGGATGTAAGTCCCTGCTGATGGACTACCAAGAAAAAGATGGTCCAGTTGTTTCATATGGAGATAATTCGTTGGGTTATACAAAGGGTTTTGGTACTTTGACTAATGGGAATGTCACGTTCTCAAATGTTGCATATGTCGTTGGGCTCAAACATAATTTACTCAGCATAAGCCAACTGACAAGTAAAAATAAGATAGTCCAATTCAGAAGGAAAATTGGCACTATTTTTGATAAGACAGGGAAGCAACTGCTGACTACAAAACGTCATGAAAACATGTATCAAATTGACATGAACACAGCAGTCAAAACAACTGATACTTGTTTCTATTCAAAGGCAGCAGGCAACCTGAAGTGGTTATGGCACAAGAGACTCTCACATCTCAACTTCAAAGATATTCACAAATTATCCAGTAGAAGTTTGGTGTCTGGGCTACCCACCATGTCTTATGTAAAGGACAGATTATGTCCTGGTTGTGAAAAAGGAAAACATCACCATGCCTCATTCAAATCAAAGAAATCTCATATGTTGAGAAACCATTTCATTTACTTCATATGGATCTTTTTGGTCATGTTAATGTGGCCAGCTGTAGTGGGAAGAAGTATACACTGGTTATTGTTGATGAATATTCCAGATACACCTGGGTATTCTTCTTGAAGCAAAAGAGTGAAGCTGCTGATGAAATTATCAATTTTATCAAAAGGATGAAGCTTTTAAATGGGCAACTGGTGAAACAACTAAGAAGTGATCATGGTACAGAATTCAGAAATGCTACATTAGAAGAATTTTGTGCTGATAAAGGTATTTCACAAAACTTTTCTGCTGTGAGAACACCTCTATAGAATGGTGTTGCAAAAAGAAGTAACAGAACTCTCATTGAAGTAGCAAGATCTATGTTAGCTGAGTCTGGGCTGAAAAATTCATATTGGGCAGAAGCTGTGAACACTGCATGCTTTACCCAGAATAGATCTTTAATAGTGAAAAGACATCAAAAAACTGCTTATGAAGTTCTCAAAGGAAGAAAGCCCTCAATCTCATTTCTTCATGTATTTGGCACTCCCTATTTCATTCTAAACAATAGGGATCAGCTAGGCAAGTTTGATGCTAAGGCTGATGAAGGTATATTCTTGGGATATTCCAACATGTCAAAGGCATATAGGGTTTTCAATAAAAGAAGGGTTTTTTGAAGAATCAATTAATGTTACATTTGATGAAACTGCCCCAGCTTCATCTCCCAGTCAAGAAGATGAAGAGTTATTATTTGAAGAGCCTACTCAGCAAGCTGTTGATGATGAAGAAGAACCAGCTGCAAATCCCTCACCAATCCATGTTCTGGGTTCTCGGATGATGAGATGGAACACTCTGTTCCATCTGTGTCTAAACCAAGTGGACCTACTGGCCCTACTGAAGTCCTACAACTTGAGCATAGGTCTACTGGTTCTGAAAGATCACAAGCTGGTACTGGTTACATTAATACTGAACAGCTATCTCCAACTGCTGCTCATACCTTTGAACCAGCTGATGATCAAGATGCTGTGTGTTCCACTACAAGCTCACATGTTCATAACACTAGATGGACAAAAGAGCATCCAATTGAGCAAGTTATTGGTAATCTGGCTAGTGGTGTTAAAACAAGAAGGCATGCAACCAGCAATTTTTGTATGCATGTAAATTTTGTATCTACCATTGAACCTAAATGTTCTGATGAAGCAATCAAAGATCCAAGCTGGGCAGGAGCTATGCAAGAAGAGATCTCCCAGTTTGATAAGAATAAGATTTGGACATTGGTACCTAAACCTGATGATGAAACTAAGAAAATCATTGGTACCAAGTGGGTTTTCAAGAACAAGATGGATGAAGATGGGATTGTGATCAGAAACAAAGCTAGATTGGTAGCTCAAGGGTTCAAATAGGAAGAAGGATTGGATTATGGAGAGACATATGCTCCATTGGCTAGGATGGAAGCTATCAGATTGTTCTTGGCACATGCTGCTAAGATGAACTTTAGGGTATTCCAGATGGATGTTAAGTCTGCATTTCTAAATGGGAAGCTGCAAGAAGAAGTTTATGTCAAACAACCTCCTGGTTTTGTAAGCAGTAAATATCCAGACCATGTCTACAAGCTAGATAAAGCTCTTTATGGCCTCAAATAGGCTCCAAGAGCATGGTATGAGACACTTCATGTGTATCTCACTGGTATAGGTTTTAAAGTTAGAACAATTGATACCACTCTGTTCTCAAAAGAGACATATGGTGATCTCTTGCTGGTACAGATATATGTGGATGATATTATTTATGGATCTAAAAATGAGAAACATTGTCAAGATTTTTCAAAACTTATGTCAAAGACATATGAAATGAACTTACAAAGAGATTTGCCATACTTTTTGGGATTGCAAATTAAACAACTTGATGATGGAATTTTTATAAGTCAGGATAAATATATCAAAGATATGCTAAAGAAATTTGGCCTGACCTGTTTAAAAGATATAGGGACCCCAATGGCAGCATCTATTAAAATAGATGCTGATCCCAATGGTGAACCAGTCAATATCACTGAATATAGAGGTATGATTGGATCCCTACTTTATCTTACAGCCAGCAGACCAGATATTATATTTGCCACATGTCTCTGTGCCAGATATCAAGCTGATCCTAAAGAGTCACACTTGCTAGCAGTAAAAAGGATATTTAGGTATCTGAAAGCTACTGCTAAACGTGGTCTTTGGTACCCCAAAGACCAAGATTTTGAGCTAATTGGGTATTCAGATGCTGACTTTGCAGGGTGTAAAATAGACAGGAAAAGTACTACTGGTGGTTTCCAGTTACTGGGTGGTAGCCTAGTCAGCTGGACGAGCAAAAATCAAAATACTGTGTCCACATCTACTGCTGAGGCAGAATACGTTTCTGCTGGTAGTTGTACTGCTCAAGTACTATGGATGCAAAGCCAGCTGAAAGACTATGGTGTTCATGTTACAAAGACTCCAATCTACTGTGACAACACAAGTGCAATTGCTATCACCAACAATCCTGTGATGCATTCAAGAACAAAGCACATTGACGTTCGATATCATTTCATAAGGGATCATGTTCAAAAAGGAGATGTGGAGCTACATTTTATTTCAACAGACCAGAAGTTAGCAGATCTATTCACAAAGCCCTTAGATGAGAAACATTTTAACTATCTCATCTCTGAGCTGGGTATGGTTGAACTTTAAATAAAAGACAATTTTATTGGTGTGTTGGCTCTACAACATGTAGGGCAAACCAGTAAGTCATTTTTGTTAACTTACTGCCTACATGTAAAACACTCAGTACAACAAGGTCTTTTATACTTTGGTTACTCAAAATGTTTTTAATTGAAATAATAAATAGCTCACAAAATTAAATGATTCCTTAAATCTGAAACTCATTTACTCCTAATGATATAAATTAAATTCATGACATATTAAATGTAACAAAGTATTTTGTATTTAATACAAAACTTATTTTGTGGTTTTTAAATCTTTTTTTGAATTAAAACCTGCTGCATTTAATGCTGAATAGGAGATATGAGTGTTCAAGCTGTATATACGTCAAATCAACAGTTTGTGTCCCCTCAAAAGTGTGCCAGTCTGTCACATCTGCCCACGCGCCTGCTAATGACAGTTGCCATTTTCTCTCTCCTGCATTTTTTCATCCAATCACAACAGTTAAAAGAGTGTTTTATCTTCCATAATAGCCTTCGGTTATTCAGTATTCAAATTCACATACTCTTTTCTCCCAAAATATTCAAATCTTCCAACCTTCACAAGTTCATATTTTCATCCTTACATTTCATCAATGGCAGACCAACCTCAATCACCATACATTGAACACCAGCCAGAGGAACAACAGCAGCAACAACCACCACCGGCACCAGAGGAACAAGTTGTTACAGAACTACTGTTCAATCTTCATCCAGCTCTGGTTAGGGCTAATAATGCACTTGATCACACGACTATTCGCCTATCAAGAGGTAATACTGCTCATTCACTCTCCATCCCTAAATCAAAGGTCAATATGGGGTATGAAACGCTCATTGACTACATCCGACAATCCCCTCTGGCTAGGGCTATCACCGGTGTACCTTCACGCCTTTATGGTGCCTGCTTGGCAAGATTTTGGTATACTGCTACCACTGCCACAACTCCCCAGAATGTTCCATGTATTCGTGGCATGGTAACTGAAACCCTAACTTGCTCCATCACCACTGAAGCCATCAGCCGTGCCCTTCAATTACCAGATGGACCATTTGTCGAGTCACCAACCAGTGATGTATTCAGAAGGGAGGTGCTAGAAATCATTGGGTTTACTCAACCGATTGCTCATACACCTTTGAGGAAGCATATGCCACCTCTTTGGTACTACTTTTTTGGGCTGCTGAACCAGTGCATCAGCCAAAAATCTGGAAGTTTTGACCAGTGCTCAGACTTTGAGCTTAAAATTGGTCATGGTTTGTTGTTCAACAGGAACATTGATTATGCCGGGGAAATTTATTTAAGGCTAAGGGAGATGGTGCAAGCACCTAAGCTAACACATTTAATCCCCTTTCCAAGGTTCTTAAGCATGGTTTTTGAAAGTGAGCTGGGTTAAGCTTACCAGCAGATTGCTGATCAATCATACGACCTGCCTCTAAAACAAGGGGGTATGCCAAAAGATGCACCTGCTGCTCCATATACTGGTTTGACACCAGGCATGCTCGAGTATCTTGCTGCTCGGGGTGGAGCTAACCAATTGACTGCCTCTGGTTCTGCACCAGCTAAGGGGGAGGGTCCTCAGCGTAAGCCAGCTACTCGTAGGAAGCAGCCTGCTACCTCAACTAGAACAGCCACCGTCTCACATACTGGTAAAGCAGTAGTTGTATTAGAATCTAGTGCTCTCTAATAATAAAGAACAGCCCTAGTCTTATATACTGACTACCCAATTCTAGTATTGGAATCCGTTACTTATCTATTTCTTAGTAACAGGCAAATCCGAACGTGCAAAGGCTGGCTCCAAGCAAACCACAGGGGAGATTGCACCAGTCTCAACTGATGCTCCTGCAAAGGATGTGGCTATGGAACCTGGTGCGTTTCTAGACCATACAGCAGAACATTCTAATATAATTGAAAACATTTTAACTGCTGACTTGAAAAATGAAAGTGGAGTTAAAGGTATAACCTTGGCTCCCAAGATAATTGGTTTTAAAACTAGTGTTAAGAAGAGTAGCAACCCATACTCTTCTAGCCAGACACTTCCACATTTTTCTAAATTGAACTTAGTGCTACATCCTCTGCTGACAGTACAACCAGCAGAGCACATAACTGACCCCCAAAGCAAACTTGAGCTGGGTCCTCATCGTGTTGAATTAGCTCAGGGCTTTGCACAACCATTATGTTACTCGAATTATGATAAGAGTCTCACTCCTACATTATTACCAGCCAGAACTCTTACACTATCTGGGTCAACATGTGTCACCAATGAGTTAGCAGAGTCACAACTGTACTTACAGACACCTTATTCTGTCTCATTCGAAGGGCTGACCAAATCACCAGTCTGTCCCCAGAGACCAACAACAGATGCAATTATTGAGTCAAATTTATTTGGTTCTACAGTTGTTAACATAAAATGTTCTATTTTTTTAGTTCTTAGCAGGGTAGATAAACAGGCAGAGGGGAAGCAAGTTAAAGATGTTATTATTCCTACTGATGAGATTGCTGCCTCTGCTACTGGTGTTGGTGCTACTGTTTCTCCTACTGGTGGTGCTAATGCTGGTACTGTTGCTTCTACAGCTGCCGGTGATACTGGAAAGTTAGTTTATGCTGGTTCAACTGTTGTTTCTGAGGAGCTGGTTTCTGATATTGCTCCTACTGTTACTCCTCAAGCTCCCAGTATTGCTGCTTCCACTACTGAACCTGAAGTGGAAGATGAAATCATAGTGGATCCTCCTGTTCTTAAAAAGTTAATTGACAATATTATCAAGGATGTTCTACTTGATAAACCTGTCACTGAACCAAAGGGTGACATTGCGCTTGGTGCTGATAAAGCTGCTGATTCTGCTAATGCACAGAATGTTATTGTGGATGCTAGTACTTGTGCTACTTTTCCATCTGATTCTAATGTACAGGATGTTATCATGGATGCTGGTACAAGTGCTACTTTTCCATCTGACTCTGGTGCACAGGGTAATATTGTTCAGGAGGTTCTTGATATTGATGATGCTGCCACTACCACTGTTACTACAACTGCTGTTACTACTGAAGTGGTTACTAGTGGTAGCTTGCATGCTGTTGATGATTCTTGGCCTTCGTTTCTTCAGGATGTTGGCTATGCTCCCAAAGAGCCAAAGGTTTCTGCCTCAACACCGGATAATTTCTTTAAAGGTGCTGTAGATGCTGCTTTTTCACCTACTGCACAGTCACCTACTGCTGTTACTGGCTCTGCGGAACCCATTTTGGATGCTGGTACCTCTGCTACTGCCACTACTGATTCATCACAGGCTACTGCTTCTACTGAGTAGCAGCCATATGTGTGCCAGGTACCAGATCCTGATGAAGTTGTACCTAACTTCATTTATAGGGGAGCATCCATCACTCCCCGAGTTGCCTTGCTGGTGGATCAGCTGACTATTGATCCCCAAAGTGCTCTGGTGTCAGCCAGTAAACTACCTAGGGAAGAGCTGTCACGACCCGGAAAATTTCGACTAATTTTGAATCAAACTCTCGATACGATTTAATACTTTTAACACGATAAGCAAAGTCTGTTAGGTTGGATCTCAAAAATTTTGAACTGTTTCATTATTCAATTGACATTCGACCATTCCCAACGATTCACGAACAACTATTGGTAAATAGATACATATATATTTAAAAATATAAATTTATATACTAATTTGAAATATAATTGGAAGTACAATATGAATTGAATTTTAGGAAATAAATATGTAAAATAATTCAATGTAATGAAAACTATTATTATAAGTATATATTTAAAATGTATATAAATACTATTTATAAATATATAAAATTATATTAAGTAGATTTGTTAAAAATATATAATATATTTATTTGGGTAATTAAACTTGTTATTTAAAACTGGTTGCATATGGAAAGAGAATATATTAAAAATAATTGATTTCGAACCTAATTAGTAAACGTCCGTGATACCCGGTTGACGTTTCATTAGTTTTAATATAGATATAATACATGCTCATGAATGATTAAGATAAAAGTTGGAATGTAAATTGATTACGAAGATTTTAGATTTGTTAAAAATATTTTTACATTTTTAAGTTAAATATTAGTACTCCGTACCGATAAATTGGAACAGAAAAATAAACAATTATCGAATCTTTTTGATCAGGTTCCAAACAGTTAATGAGTGAAATAATTAAACATATTTAATCTAAAAATTTGGGATTTTTAGGAACACTTTTATACGTTAACTGTTTAGTAATGGACACGAGATAATACCTGAGCTAAGTGTCGGTAGAATATGTTCAATTAAGTATCACGGGCATTTGATTTATTTACTTTTTGACTTCTTTTATTATCTTCCACAAAGTTGAATTTTATGATATATATATATATATATATATATATATATATATATATATATATATATATATATATATATATATGCATATACTCTTACATATAGATATAGAGATATGATCATAACACCACAACCATCACTCATCATCTTCACATTTCATCTCATCGCTACCACCACCGGATATCATCACCAACCGCCGCCACCTAAGATCAAACACCACCGTCACCTTCATCCCTCACCATCTCACTCTCCCTCTACTTCTACTTCTTATTTTACGGTTTCAACAACAAAACATTTCCGTAGCAAACCACCACCATCTATCTTCCATCACCACCACTGCAACCGTTATATTTTCATTTCGTTCGAACAATAGACTGCTGCTGCAGCTTCGACTTTCTATTCTTTTGAAGTTAAAAAAAAAGAGAAAGGTTAACGACGGTGAACAGTCACCCAAAGATTTTTGCTGCTACGCCGCTGTTTAGTGAGTTATGATCATGTTCGATTGCTTTTAATGTTGCCTTTTTCTGTTTCACCACTGCAAACCACGCTGCTATTGTTGTCTACTTATTCGAACCCATTGAACACCATGAAAACTGTCACAGCAAACTAGTATACGAAACAGTTGTTTTGTTTTTTTTTTTTTTTGTTTAGTATTTCTGTTTCGGTTTTACCAACAAACAAGACGATGAACAGTGGATATCGTGATGATCATGAGGATCATGATATGCTTAATATAGAATCACGATAATGATGATTGTGTCACTGTTAAAACAGAAAAGATAATAGAATAATAATGATGAAAAATGGAGAAGACGATGAATAGTAATGGGTTACGATGATGATGATGATTTCGTGATTTTGATGATGATGTTGTAGTGACCCGAACTTTTCCATGTTTATATATATATTAATTGAGATTGATATTTACATGATTAAATGTTTCCAACATGTTAAGCAATCAAACTTGTTAAGACTTGATTAATTGAAATATGTTTCATATAGACAATTGACCACCCAAGTTGACCGGCGATTCACGAACGTTAAAACTTGTAAAGACGACATGATGATATATATATATGGATATACATATGGTTAACATGAGATTATGATAAGTAAGTATCTCCATAAGTATATTAACAATGAGTTATATACATATAAACAAGACTACTAACTTAAGGATTTCGAAACGAGACATATATGTAACGATTATCGTTATAACGACATTTAAATGTATATATATCATATTAAGATATATTAATATATCATAATATCATGATAATATAAAAATTTAACATCTCATTAGATATAATAAACAATGGGTTAACAACATTAATTGAGATCGTTAACTTAAAGGTTTCAAAACAACACTTACATGTAACGACTAACGATGACTTAACGACTCACTTAAAATGTATATACATGTAGTGTATTTAGATGTATTAAAATACTTTTGGAAGACTTCAAGACATATATCAAAACACTCATACTTAACAAAAATGGTTACAGTTACTTTCCCATTCTTTT
This sequence comes from Rutidosis leptorrhynchoides, assembly GCF_046630445.1. Lineage (NCBI taxonomy): Eukaryota > Viridiplantae > Streptophyta > Magnoliopsida > Asterales > Asteraceae > Rutidosis > Rutidosis leptorrhynchoides. The sequence goes on from NC_092343.1 coordinate 399,304,104, forward strand.
CTTTCATCAAGAATTCTAGTCGTATTCTTACCCGTATTATACACAGCTTCAAAACGTACTTAATATGGGTATATACCAATAGGAACTAGCATGGGATTCCACTCTTGATTATGTCATGTATGACTAATCAATTTTAACTTCTACCATGAGCTAGTTAACTAACTAGAACTCCTTTTAACCCCACTCACCACTCATCAATTACCACTCATCATTCACTCCATTTCACTTCCAATTCTCTTTCTAATTCTCTCTCAACACACACACACACTATTATGAACGTATTTTTCCAGTAGTTAATCATCATCTTCATCAAAAATCACTTCAATAATCAAGCTATAATCATCATAGGAAGAACACTTCAAGAACACTTCAAAAATCCCTTCAAGTTTACTAATTTACTTCCAAGCTTTCTAATCCATTCCAAGTAATCATCTAAGATCAAGAAACCTTTGTTATATATAGTAGGTTATCTATCTTATTCAAGGTAATATTCATATTCAAACTTTGATTCAATTTCTATAACTATAAACTATCTTAATTCGAGTAAAAATCTTACTTGAACTTGTTTTTGTGTCATGATCCTACTTCAAGAACTTTCAAGCCATCCAAGATCTTTTGAAGCTAGATCATTTCTTGTCACTTCCAGTAGGTTTACCTACTAAACTTTAGGTAGTAATGATGTTCATAACATCATTCGATTCATATATATAAAACTATCTTATTCGAAGGTTTAAACTCGTAATCACTAGAACATAGTTTAGTTAATTCTAAACTTGTTCGCAAACAATAGTTAATCCTTCTAACTTGACTTTTAAAATCAACTAAATACATTTTCTATATCTATATGATATGCTAACTTAATGATTTAAAACCTGGAAACACGAAAAACACCGTAAAACCGGATTTACGCCGTCGTAGTAACACCGCGGGCTGTTTTGGGTTAGTTAATTAAAAAATATGATAAACTTTGATTTAAAAGTTGTTATTTTGAGAAAATGATTTTTATTATGAACATGAAACTATATCCAAAAATTATGGTTAAACTCAAAGTGGAAGTATGTTTTCTAAAATGGTCATCTAGACGTCGTTCTTTCGACTGAAATGACTACCTTTACAAAAATGACTTGTAACTTATTTTTCCGACTATAAACCTATACTTTTTCTGTTTAGATTCATAAAATAGAGTTCAATATGAAACCATAGCAATTTGATTCACTCAAAACGGATTTAAAATGAAGAAGTTATGAGTAAAACAAGATTGGATAATTTTTCTCATTTTAGCTACGTGAAAATTGGTAACAAATCTATTCCAACCATAACTTAATCAACTTGTATTGTATATTATGTAATCTTGAGATACCATAGACACGTATACAATGTTTTGACCTATCATGTCGACACATCTATATATATTTCGGAACAACCATAGACACTCTATATGTGAATGTTGGAGTTAGCTATACAGGGTTGAGGTTGATTCCAAAATATATATAGTTTGAGTTGTGATCAATACTGAGATACGTATACACTGGGTCGTGGATTGATTCAAGATAATATTTATCGATTTATTTCTGTACATCTAACTGTGGACAACTAGTTGTAGGTTACTAACGAGGACAGCTGACTTAATAAACTTAAAACATCAAAATATATTAAAAGTGTTGTAAATATATTTTGAACATACTTTGATATATATGTATATATTGTTATAGGTTCGTGAATCAACCAGTGGCCAAGTCTTACTTCCCGACGAAGTAAAAATCTGTGAAAGTGAGTTATAGTCCCACTTTTAAAATCTAATATCTTTGGGATGAGAATACATGCAGGTTTTATAAATGATTTACAAAATAGATACAAGTACGTGAAACTACATTCTATGGTTGAATTATCGAAATCGAATATGCCCCTTTTTATTAAGTCTGGTAATCTAAGAATTAGGGAACAGACACCCTAATTGACGCGAATCCTAAAGATAGATCTATTGGGCCTAACAAACCCCATCCAAAGTACCGGATGCTTTAGTACTTCGAAATTTATATCATATCCGAAGGGTGTCCCGGAATGATGGGGATATTCTTATATATGCATCTTGTTAATGTCGGTTACCAGGTGTTCACCATATGAATGATTTTTATCTCTATGTATGGGATGTGTATTGGAATATGAAATCTTGTGGTCTATTATTATGATTTGATATATATAGGTTAAACCTATAACTCACCAACATTTTTGTTGACGTTTTAAGCATGTTTATTCTCAGGTGATTATTAAGAGCTTCCGCTGTCGCATACTTAAATAAGGACGAGATTTGGAGTCCATGCTTGTATGATATTGTGTAAAAACTGCATTTAAGAAACTTATTTTGTTGTAACATATTTGTATTGTAAACCATTATGTAATGGTCGTGTGTAAACAGGATATTTTAGATTATCATTATTTGATAATCTACGTAAAGCTTTTTAAACCTTTATTGATGAAATAAAGGTTATGGTTTGTTTTAAAATGAATGCAGTCTTTGAAAAACGTCTCATATAGAGGTCAAAACCTCGCAACGAAATCAATTAATATGGAACGTTTTTAATCAATAAGAACGGGACATTTCAGTTGGTATCAGAGCGTTGGTCTTAGAGAACCAGAATTTTGCATTAGTGTGTCTTATCGAGTTTGTTAGGATGCATTAGTGAGTCTGGACTTCGACCGTGTTTACTTGAAAAATGATTGCTTAACAAATTTTGTTGGAAACTATATATTTTTAACATGTGAATATTATGTGATATATTAATCTCTTAACGCGTTTGATATTATGTGATAGATGTCTACCTCTAGAACAAGTCCCATTGACTCACCTAATAATAATGAAGAGTCAAATGTAAATTGGAATGATTCGTGGACTGATTCACAAGTTCCCGAAGAGGAACCGGAAGAAGAGTCAGAAACGGAAGAAGAATCGGAACCGGAAGAAGAATTGGAACCGGATGAAGAAATAGAACCGGTGGGGGAAATAATAAAACGGTTAAGTAAAAGAAAATCCTCAACCAACCGACCAAGGTTAATTATGGTCAATGGTGTTTCCGCCAAGGAAGCAAAATATTGGGAGGATTACCAATTCTCCGATGAATCGGATTCCGACGAGAATTCCGATGATGTTATAGAAATTACCTCAACTGAATTTAAAAAGGCAAAAGAAAATAATAAGGGAAAGTGCATAAAAATAGAGAAATCTAATTCCAACCCCGATGAACTTTATATGTATCGTCAACCCCCGAAGTCCTTAAGTTGTAACAATGACCCGGGAACCTCTAAACCACCAGGTTTTTCTAAACCAATGTGGATAACGACGGCTCGTATTAGGGGAACATCATATATCCCTAGAAACTTGGCAAAACGAACCAAAACCGAAGAAGAAGAAACAAGCGAGTAGGAATAAGATAGTTGTATTCGTGTGGTGTAATATAAGTAATATAGTGTGCTTATGCTTTATGATATATGTAAAAATTGCTTGTATTAATAAGTATTTTTTTATGAATCTAACTCTTGTCTATTTTACAGTATAAAAACACAAAATGGATAGACAACCCAATATTTTAAGAGACCTACCCGGACACATGATTGATGAAATCTTGTCTAGAGTCGGTCAGAATTCTTCGGCACAACTATTTAAGGCGAGATCAGTTTGTAAGACATTCGAAGAACGTTCCAAGAATGCCTTGGTTTATAAAAAGGCTTTCGTTCGAAAGATGGGGGATATCACATTGGGAAATTCATAAGTTACGATGTGTTTACTTTGACGCATATATTGCGGGGAACCCAAATGCTATTTTACGCAATGGGTTAAGAAATTATTTTGACTCAATATATCCGAATATTGGACTTCGTGATTTAGAAAAAGCGGCTAACATGCAACATAAAGAAGGATGTTATGCTTACGGATTAGTAATGTTCGCTTCTCACCAAAGTGAGAACAAGAACATCGGGCTACAACTATTAAACAAAACGTTCCCACAAGTGACGGAGTCGGTAATTGGGGTAAGAAATGAGGTTTTTAGATTGTTACGGGACTGTTGGACATTACGTAACCCTCGTCCCTTTGACGACGTTACAACACGCTGTCTTATCAACGGCCATAACGGTTATGTTCCACAAGACCAAGGATGGGAAGTAATCCTAGTAAAACCAGAATGCATGACTTGTTTCTGGACGTATGAATTACGTGTCTTTATTGCCTTTGCTGAACGACTTGTGTACTAGCTAGAATTATCTTCACAACCATCTTGTATCAAATTTATTGTGTGCTATATTTCATGCTATATGTAAAATAAGCGGTATTGTAAGTTTGTAAAATATTGTGTAAAGTTTGAACGCGAAATATTATTATAATCAGTTTTTCATATAGAATTGTAGTAGTTGAATTGTATATTAGCTACTAAGTATGAACTTAACGGGTAGGTACTACCCGAATTTAAACTTATAAAACGCTAATATGAAGAAAAAGCTTTTATAAATGAGTTCATATTATGCTACGAAATACTATTAACTACTCTTAATATTCTGTATGATTAACTTGTTCCATTTGACTATTTTGAAGGAAATGGCACCGACTACTCGATACACCGTGAATATGAATGAAGAGGAATTCCGTACTTTTCTAGCTTCAAACATAGCCGCAGTACAGGCTGCGCTACATACCAACAATAACCTTGGATCTAGCAGTACAGGAAATCTGTAGGATGCACCTACAAAGAATTCACTGCCTGCAAACCTTTGGAATTTGATGGAACCGAAGGACCGATCGGATTGAAACGGTGGACCGAGAAGGTCGAATCGGTGTTTGCCATAAGTAAGTGTACTGAAGAGGACAAAGTAAAGTACGCTACGCATACCTTCACAGGTTCTGCGTTAACATGGTGGAATACCTATCTAGAGCAAGTGGGACAAGACGATGCGTACGCACTACCGTGGTCAGCATTCAAGCACTTGATGAACGAGAAGTACCGTCCCAGAACCGAGGTCAATAAGCTCAAGACAGAACTCAGAGGGTTACGAACCCAAGGATTTGATATTACCACGTACGAAAGACGATTCACAGAATTGTGCCTATTGTGTCCGGGAGCATTCGAAGATGAGGAAGAGAAGATCGACGCGTTTGTGAAAGGATTACCGGAAAGAATCCAAGAAGATATAAGTTCACACGAGCCCGCCTCCATACAACAGGCATGTAGAATGGCTCACAAACTAGTGAACCAGATTAAAGAAAGAATTAAAGAACAGACTGCTGAAGAGGCCAATGTGAAGCAAGTCAAAAGAAAGTGGGAGGAAAACGGTGATAAGAATCACCAATACAACAACAACAACAATTACAAAAATAATCGCAACAATTATCCCAACAATCGCAACATCAATCGCAACTACAACAAACGGCCCGACAACAACAACAACAACAACAACAACAACAGCAACTACAACAATCATCCCAACAACAATAATAACCGCAACAACAACAACAATCAGAAGCAGCTATGCCAAAGGTGTGAAAAGTATCACTCGGGGTTCTGCACCAAATTTTGCAACAAGTGTAAAAGAAATGGTCATAGCGCGGCGAAGTGTGAGATCTACGGACCGGGGTTAATAGAACGAAAGGAACAAATGGTGTCGGAACGAGAAATGGCAGAGCAAGTAGTGTCGGAGCAAGTTATGCTAATGTAGTTTGTTATAAATGTGGAAAACCGGGCCACATTATTAGAAATTGCCCGAACCAGGAGAACACGAATGGACAAGGCCGCGGAAGAGTTTTCAATATTAATGCGGTAGAGGCACAAGAAGGCCCGGAGCTTGTTACGGGTACGTTTCTTATTGACAATAAATCTGCTTACGTTTTATTTGATTCGGGTGCGGATAGAAGCTATATGAGTAGAGATTTTTGTGCTAAATTAAGTTGTCCATTGACGCCTTTGGATAGTAAATTTTTACTCGAATTAGCAAATGGTAAATTAATTTCAGCAGATAATATATGTCGGAATCGAGAAATTAAACTGGTTAGCGAAACATTTAAGATTGATTTGATACCAGTAGAGTTAGGGAGTTTTGATGTGATAATCGGTATGGACTGGTTGAAAGAAGTGAAAGCAGAGATCGTTTGTTAAAAAAATGCAATTCGCATTATACGAGAAAAAGGAAAACCCTTAATGGTGTACGGAGAAAAGGGCAACACGAAGCTACATCTTATTAGTAATTTGAAGGCACAAAAACTAATAAGAAAAGGTTGCTATGCTGTTCTAGCACACGTCGAGAAAGTACAAACTGAAGAAAAGAGCATCAATGATGTTCCCATTGCAAAAGAATTTCCCTATGTATTTCCGAAAGAATTACCGGGATTACCCCTACATCGATCCGTTGAATTTCAAATAGATCTTGTACCAGGAGCTGCACCAATAGCTCGTGCTCCTTACAGACTCGCACCCAGTGAGATGAAAGAACTGCAAAGCCAATTACAAGAACTTTTAGAGCGTGGTTTCATTCGACCAAGCACATCACCGTGGGGAGCTCCTGTTTTGTTTGTCAAGAAGAAAGATGGTACATTCAGGTTGTGTATCGACTACCGAGAGTTGAACAAACTTACCATCAAGAACCGCTACCCACTACCGAGAATCGACGATTTATTTGATCAACTACAAGGCTCGTCTGTTTATTCAAAGATTGACTTACGTTCCGGGTATCATCAAATGCGGGTGAAAGAAGATGATATTCCAAAGACTGCTTTCAGAACACGTTACGGTCATTACGAGTTTATGGTCATGCCGTTTGGTTTAACTAATGCACCAGCTGTGTTCATGGACCTTATGAACCGAGTGTGTGGACCATACCTTGACAAGTTTGTCATTGTTTTCATTGATGACATACTTATTTACTCAAAGAATGACCAAGAACACGGTGAACACTTGAGAAAGGTGTTAGAAGTATTGAGGAAGGAAGAATTGTACGCTAAGTTTTCAAAGTGTGTATTTTGGTTGGAAGAAGTTCAATTCCTCGGTCACATAGTGAACAAAGAAGGTATTAAGGTGGATCCGGCAAAGATAGAAACTGTTGAAAAGTGGGAAACCCCAAAAACTCCGAAACACATACGCTAGTTTTTAGGACTAGCTGGTTACTACAGAAGGTTCATCTAAGACTTTTCCAGAATAGCAAAACCCTTGACTGCATTAACGCATAAAGGGAAGAAATTTGAATGGAATGATGAACAAGAGAAAGCGTTTCAGTTATTGAAGAAAAAGCTAACTACGGCACCTATATTGTCATTGCCTGAAGGGAATGATGATTTTGTGATTTATTGTGATGCATCAAAGCAAGGTCTCGGTTGTGTATTAATGCAACGAACGAAGGTGATTGCTTATGCGTCTAGACAATTGAAGATTCACGAACAAAATTATACGACGCATGATTTGGAATTAGGCGCGGTTGTTTTTGCATTAAAGACTTGGAGGCACTACTTATATGGGGTCAAAAGTATTATATATACCGACCACAAAAGTCTTCAACACATATTTAATCAGAAACAACTGAATATGAGGCAGCGTAGGTGGATTGAATTGTTGAATGATTACGACTTTGAGATTCGTTACCACCCGGGAAAGGCAAATGTGGTAGCCGATGCCTTGAGCAGGAAGGACAGAGAACCCATTCGAGTAAAATCTATGAATATAATGATTCATAATAACCTTACTACTCAAATAAAGGAGGCGCAACAAGGAGTTTTAAAAGAGGGAAATTTAAAGGATGAAATACCCAAGGGATCGGAGAAGCATCTTAATATTCGGGAAGACGGAACCCGGTATAGGGCTGAAAGGATTTGGGTACCAAAATTTGGTAATATGAGAGAAATGGTACTTAGAGAAGCTCATAAAACCAGATACTCAATACATCCTGGAACGGGGAAGATGTACAAGGATCTCAAGAAACATTTTTGGTGGTCGGGTATGAAAGCTGATGTTGCTAAATACATAGGAGAATGTTTGACGTGTTCTAAGGTCAAAGCTGAGCATCAGAAACCATCAGGTCTACTTCAACAACCCGAAATCCCGGAATGGAAATGGGAAAACATTACCATGGATTTCATCACTAAATTGCCAAGGACTGCAAGTGGTTTTGATACTATTTGGGTAATAGTTGATCGTCTCACCAAATCAGCACACTTCTTGCCAATAAGAGAAGATGACAAGATGGAGAAGTTAGCACGACTGTATTTGAAGGAAGTCGTCTCCAGACATGGAATACCAATTTCTATTATCTCTGATAGGGATGGCAGATTTATTTCAAGATTCTGGCAGATATTACAGCAAGCATTAGGAACTCGTCTAGACATGAGTACTGCCTATCATCTACAAACTGATGGGCAGAGCGAAAGGACGATACAAACGCTTGAAGACATGCTACGAGCATGTGTTATTGATTTCGGAAACAGTTGGGATCGACATCTACCGTTAGCAGAATTTTCCTACAACAACAGCTACCATTCAAGCATTGAGATGGCGCCGTTTGAAGCACTTTATGGCAGAAAGTGCAGGTCTCCGATTTATTGGAGTGAAGTGGGGGATAGACAGATTACGGGTCCGGAGATTATACAAGAAACTACCGAGAAGATCATCCAAATTCAACAACGGTTGAAAACCGCCCAAAGTCGACAAAAGAGCTACGCTGACATTAAAAGAAAAGATATAGAATTTGAAATTGGAGAGATGGTCATGCTTAAAGTTGCACCTTGGAAAGGCGTTGTTCGATTTGGTAAACGAGGGAAATTAAATCCAAGGTATATTGGACCATTCAAGATTATTGATCGTGTCGGACCAGTAGCTTACCGACTTGAGTTACCTCAACAACTCGCGGCTGTACATAACACTTTCCACGTCTCGAATTTGAAGAAATGTTTTGCTAAAGAAGATCTCACTATTCCGTTAGATGAAATCCAAATCAACGAAAAACTTCAATTCATCGAAGAACCCGTCGAAATAATGGATCGTGAGGTTAAAAGACTTAAGCAAAACAAGATACCAATTGTTAAGGTTCGATGGAATGCTCGTAGAGGACCCGAGTTCACCTGGGAGTGTGAAGATCAGATGAAGAAGAAATACCCGCATCTATTTCCAGAAGATTCGTCAACACCTTCAACAGCTTAAAATTTCGGGACGAAATTTATTTAACGGGTAGGTACTGTAGTGACCCGAACTTTTCCATGTTTATATATATTAATTGAGATTGATATTTACATGATTAAATGTTTCCAACATGTTAAGCAATCAAACTTGTTAAGACTTGATTAATTGAAATATGTTTCATATAGACAATTGACCACCCAAGTTGACCGGCGATTCACGAACGTTAAAACTTGTAAAGACGACATGAAGATATATATATATGGATATACATATGGTTAACATGAGATTATGATAAGTAAGTATCTCCATAAGTATATTAACAATGAGTTATATACATATAAACAAGACTACTAACTTAAGGATTTCGAAACGAGACATATATGTAACGATTATCGTTATAACGACATTTAAATGTATATATATCATATTAAGATATATTAATATATCATAATATCATGATAATATAAAAATTTAACATCTCATTAGATATAATAAACAATGGGTTAACAACATTAATTGAGATCGTTAACTTAAAGGTTTCAAAACAACACTTACATGTAACGACTAACGATGACTTAACGACTCAGTTAAAATGTATATACATGTAGTGTATTTAGATGTATTAAAATACTTTTGGAAGACTTCAAGACATATATCAAAACACTCATACTTAATGAAAATGGTTACAGTTACTTTCCCATTCTTTTCTTTCATCAAGAATTCTAGTCGTATTCTTACCCGTATTATACACAGCTTCAAAACGTACTTACTATGGGTATATACCAATAGGAACTAGCATGGGATTCCACTCTTGATTATGTCATGTATGACTAATCAATTTTAACTTCTACCATGAGCTAGTCAACTAACTAGAACTCCTTTTAACCCCACTCACCACTCATCAATTACCACTCATCATTCACTCCATTTCACTTCCAATTCTCTTTCTAATTCTCTCTCAACACACACACACACTATTATGAATGTATTTTTACAGTAGTTAATCATCATCTTCATCAAAAATCACTTCAAGAATCAAGCTGTAATCATCATAGGAAGAACACTTCAAGAACACTTCAAAAATCCCTTCAAGTTTACTAATTTACTTCCAAGCTTTCTAATCCATTCCAAGTAATCATCTAAGATCAAGAAACCTTTGTTATATACAGTAGGTTATCTATCTTATTCAAGGTAATATTCATATTCAAACTTTGATTCAATTTCTAACTATCTTAATTCGAGTAAAAATCTTACTTGAACTTGTTTTTGTGTCATGATCCTACTTCAAGAACTTTCAAGCCATCCAAGATCCTTTGAAGCTAGATCATTTCTTGTCACTTCCAGTAGGTTTACCTACTAAACTTGAGGTAGTAATGATGTTCATAACATCATTCGATTCATATATATAAAACTATCTTATTCGAAGGTTTAAACTCGTAATCACTAGAACATAGTTTAGTTAATTCTAAACTTGTTCGCAAACAATAGTTAATCCTTCTAACTTGACTTTTAAAATCAACTAAACACATGTTCTATATCTATATTATATGCTAACTTAATGATTTAAAACCTGGAAACACGAAAAACACCGTAAAACCGAATTTACGCCGTCGTAGTAACACCGCGGGCTGTTTTGGGTTAGTTAATTAAAAACTATGATAAACTTTGATTTAAAAGTTTTTATTCTGAGAAAATAATTTTTATTATGAACATGAAACTATATCCAAAAATTATGGTTAAACTCAAAGTGGAAGTATGTTTTCTAAAATGGTCATCTAGACGTCGTTCTTTCGACTGAAATGACTACCTTTACAAAAATGACTTGTAACTTATTTTTCCGACTATAAACCTATACTTTTTCTGTTTAGATTCATAAAATAGAGTTCAATATGAAACCATAGCAATTTGATTCACTCAAAACGGATTTAAAATGAAGAAGTTATGAGTAAAACAAGATTGGATAATTTTTCTCATTTTAGCTACGTGAAAATTGGTAACAAATCTATTCCAACCATAACTTAATCAACTTGTATTGTATATTATGTAATCTTGAGATACCATAGACACGTATACAATGTTTCGACCTATCATGTCGACACATCTATATATATTTCGGAACAACTATAGACACTCTATATGTGAATGTTGGAGTTAGCTATACAGGGTTGAGGTTGATTCCAAAATATATATAGTTTGAGTTGTGATCAATACTGAGATACGTATACACTGGGTCGTGGATTGATTCAAGATAATATTTATCAATTTATTTCTGTACATCTAACTGTGGACAACTAGTTGTAGGTTACTAACGAGGACAGCTGACTTAATAAACTTAAAACATCAAAATATATTAAAAGTGTTGTAAATATATTTTGAACATACTTTGATATATATGTATATATTGTTATAGGTTCGTGAATCAACCAGTGGCCAAGTCTTACTTCCCGACGAAGTAAAAATCTGTGAAAGTGAGTTATAGTCCCACTTTTAAAATCTAATATCTTTGGGATGAGAATACATGCAGGTTTTATAAATGATTTACAAAATAGACACAAGTACGTGAAACTACATTCTATGGTTGAATTATCGAAATCGAATATGCCCCTTTTTATTAAGTCTGGTAATCTAAGAATTAGGGAACAGACACCCTAATTGACGCGAATCCTAAAGATAGATCTATTGGGCCTAACAAACCCCATCCAAAGTACCGGATGCTTTAGTACTTTGAAATTTATATCATATCCGAAGGGTGTCCCGGAATGATGGGGATATTCTTATATATGCATCTTGTTAATGTCGGTTACCAGGTGTTCACCATATGAATGATTTTTAACTCTATGTATGGGATGTGTATTGAAATATGAAATCTTGTGGTCTATTATTATGATTTGATATATATAGGTTAAACCTATAACTCACCAACATTTTTGTTGACGTTTTAAGCATGTTTATTCTCAGGTGATTATTAAGAGCTTCCGCTGTCGCATACTTAAATAAGGACAAGATTTGGAGTCCATGCTTGTATGATATTGTGTAAAAACTGCATTCAAGAAACTTATTTTGTTGTAACATATTTGTATTGTAAACCATTATGTAATGGTCGTGTGTAAACAGGATATTTTAGATTATCATTATTTGATAATCTACGTAAAGCTTTTTAAACCTTTATTGATGAAATAAAGGTTATGGTTTGTTTTAAAATGAATGCAGTCTTTGAAAAACGTCTCATATAGAGGTCAAAACCTCGCAACGAAATCAATTAATATGGAACGTTTTTAATCAATAAGAATGGGACATTTCAGATGTGATGATTAAGATACAGTAGAGTGAGGAAGAAAAGATTAATGATGATGATGATCTTCGTTGTTGTTAATGATAGAAGAAGAAAAGGATGTTAAATGAAACTGAAAGCGGGATTATAAGCAACTAAATTGTGTATAAATCAAAAAAACAATGACAGCCGAGTGGTTTGGAAGGGAGTTGGTTAAGCGAGAGGTCTCGGGTTCGAGCCCGGGCAAGGGCATTATCTTTTAACGCTTGTTAACACTAAGGTAGTTTTCTTATTATTATTATTATTATTATTATTATTATTATTATTATTATTATTATTATTATTATTATTATTATTATTATTATTATTATTATTATTATTATTATTATTATTATTATTATTATTATTATTATTATTAATATAAATATTAGAAAAATTATCATTTTTGAAAACTATCATTACTATTAAAATTTGCCTTATTATTAAAAGTATTATTTTATCATTAATATTAAAATTATTATTTTATTACTATCATTATTATTAGTAGTAGTATTATAAATATTATTATTACTATACTTATGCTAGTATTATTATAATTAACATTTTGCAAACAAGAGAAATTTATATAAAATATATTTATTATATAAGTACACTAATATTAAATAATATTATGTTTTAACTAACACAGTATTATAACGATGATTATATATCAACTAAGTATTATAACATATTAGAAGTATTAATAAATTATATAGGAATATTAATTGTAATACATAACAAAACAAAAGTAAATTTGTTCCATTACAATTATATGTGTTAATATATATATAAATGATATAGGTTCGTGAATTCGAGGCCAACCCTACACTTGTTCAATATAGTCATATGTATTTTTACTACAAAATGCTGTATGGTGAGTTTCATTTGCTCCCTTTTTAATTGCTTTTGCAATATATATTTTTGGGCTGAGAATACATGTAGTGACCCGAACTTTTCCATGTTTATATATATTAATTGAGATTGATATTTACATGATTAAATGTTTCCAACATGTTAAGCAATCAAACTTGTTAAGACTTGATTAATTGAAATATGTTTCATATAGACAATTGACCACCCAAGTTGACCGGTGATTCACGAACGTTAAAACTTGTAAAAACTATATGATGACATATATATGGATATATATATATAGTTAACATGATACTATGATAAGTAAACATATCATTAAGTATATTAACAATGAACTACATATGTAAAAACAAGACTACTAACTTAATGATTTTTAAACGAGACATATATGTAACGATTATCGTTGTAAAGACATTTAATGTATATATATCATATTAAGAGATATTCATACATGATAATATCATGATAATATAATAATTTAAAATCTCATTTGATATTATAAACATTGGGTTAACAACATTTAACAAGATCGTTAACCTAAAGGTTTCAAAACAACACTTACATGTAACGACTAACGATGACTTAACGACTCAGTTAAAATGTATATACATGTAGTGTTTTAATATGTATTTATACACTTTTGAAAGACTTCAATACACTTATCAAAATACTTCTACTTAACAAAAATGCTTACAATTACATCCTCGTTCAGTTTCATCAACAATTCTACTCGTATGCACCCGTATTCGTACTCGTACAATACACAACTTTTAGATGTATGTACTATTGGTATATACACTCCAATGATCAGCTCTTAGCAGCCCATGTGAGTCACCTAACACATGTGGGAACCATCATTTGGCAACTAGCATGAAATATCTCATAAAATTACAAAAAACATGAGTAATCATTCATGACTTATTTACATGAAAACAAAATTACATATCCTTTATATCTAATCCATACACCAACGACCAAAAACACCTAAAAACACTTTCATTCTTCAATTTTCTTCATCTAATTGATCTCTCTCAAGTTCTATCTTCAAGTTCTAAGTGTTCTTCATAAATTCCAAAAGTTCTAGTTTCATAAAATCAAGAATACTTTCAAGTTTGCTAGCTCACTTCCAATCTTGTAAGGTGATCATCCAACCTCAAGAAATCTTTGTTTCTTACAGTAGGTTATCATTCTAATACAAGGTAATAATCATATTCAAACTTTGGTTCAATTTCTATAACTATAACAATCTTATTTCAAGTGATGATCTTACTTGAACTTGTTTTCGTGTCATGATTCTGCTTCAAGAACTTCGAGCCATCCAAGGATCCATTGAAGCTAGATCCATTTTTCTCTTTTCCAGTAGGTTTATCCAAGGAACTTAAGGTAGTAATGATGTTCATAACATCATTCGATTCATACATATAAAGCTATCTTATTCGAAGGTTTAAACTTGTAATCACTAGAACATAGTTTAGTTAATTCTAAACTTGTTCGCAAACAAAAGTTAATCCTTCTAACTTGACTTTTAAAATCAACTAAACACATGTTCTATATCTATATGATATGCTAACTTAATGATTTAAAATCTGGAAACACGAAAAACACCGTAAAACCGGATTTACGCCGTCGTAGTAACACCGCGGGCTGTTTTGGGTTAGTTAATTAAAAACTATGATAAACTTTGATTTAAAAGTTGTTATTCAGAGAAAATGATTTTTATTATGAACATGAAACTATATCCAAAAATTATGGTTAAACTCAAAGTGGAAGTATGTTTTCTAAAATGGTCATCTAGACGTCGTTCTTTCGACTGAAATGACTACCTTTACAAAAACGACTTGTAACTTATTTTTCCGACTATAAACCTATACTTTTTCTGTTTAGATTCATAAAATAGAGTTCAATATGAAACCATAGTAATTTGATTCACTCAAAACGGATTTAAAATGAAGAAGTTATGGGTAAAACAAGATTGGATAATTTTTCTCATTTTAGCTACGTGAAAATTGGTAACAAATCTATTCCAACCATAACTTAATCAACTTGTATTGTATATTATGTAATCTTGAGATACCATAGACACGTATACAATGTTTCGACCTATTATGTCGACACATCTATATATATTTCGGAACAACCATAGACACTCTATATGTGAATGTTGGAGTTAGCTATACAGGGTTGAGGTTGATTCCAAAATATATATAGTTTGAGTTGTGATCAATACTGAGATACGTATACACTGGGTCGTGGATTGATTCAAGATAATATTTATCGATTTATTTTTGTACATCTGACTGTGGACAACTAGTTGTAGGTTACTAACGAGGACAGCTAACTTAATAAACTTAAAACATCAAAATATATTAAAAGTGTTGTAAATATATTTTGAACATACTTTGATATATATGTATATATTGTTATAGGTTCGTGAATCAACCAGTGGCCAAGTCTTACTTCCCGACGAAGTAAAAATCTGTGAAAGTGAGTTATAGTCCCACTTTTAAAATCTAATATTTTTGGGATGAGAATACATGCAGGTTTTATAAATGATTTACAAAATAGACACAAGTACGTGAAACTACATTCTATGGTTGAATTATCGAAATCGAATATGCCCCTTTTTATTAAGTCTGGTAATCTATGAATTAGGGAACAGACACCCTAATTGACGCGAATCCTAAAGATAGATCTATTGGGCCTAACAAACCCCATCCAAAGAACCGGATGCTTTAGTACTTCGAAATTTATATCATATCCGAAGGGTGTCCCGGAATGATGGGGATATTCTTATATATGCATCTTGTTAATGTCGGTTACCAGGTGTTCACCATATGAATGATTTTTATCTCTATGTATGGGATGTGTATTGAAATATGAAATCTTGTGGTCTATTATTATGATTTGATATATATAGGTTAAACCTATAACTCACCAACATTTTTGTTGACGTTTTAAGCATGTTTATTCTCAGGTGATTATTAAGAGCTTCCGCTGTCGCATACTTAAATAAGGACGAGATTTGGAGTCCATGCTTATATGATATTGTGTAAAAACTGCATTCAAGAAACTTATTTTGTTGTAACATATTTGTATTGTAAACCATTATGTAATGGTCGTGTGTAAACAGGATATTTTAGATTATCATTATTTGATAATCTACGTAAAGCTTTTTAAACCTTTATTGATGAAATAAAGGTTATGGTTTGTTTTAAAATGAATGCAGTCTTTGAAAAACGTCTCATATAGAGGTCAAAACCTCGCAACGAAATCAATTAATATGGAACGTTTTTAATCAATAAGAACAGGACATTTCAGTTGGTATCCGAGCGTTGGTCTTAGAGAACCAGAATTTTGCATTAGTGTGTCTTATCGAGTTTGTTAGGATGCATTAGTGAGTCTGGACTTCGACCGTGTTTACTTGAAAAATGATTGCTTAACAAATTTTGTTGGAAACTATATATTTTTAACATGTGAATATTATGTGATATATTAATCTCTTAACGTGTTTGATATTATGTGATAGATGTCTACCTCTAGAACAAGTCCCATTGACTCACCTAATAATAATGAAGAGTCAAATGTAAATTGGAATGATTCGTGGACTGATTCACAAGTTCCCGAAGAGGAACCGCAAGAAGAGTCGGAACCGGAAGAAGAATCGGAACCGGAAGAAGACTCGGAACCGGATGAAGAAATAGAACCGGTGGGGGAAATAATAAAACGGTTAAGTAAAAGAAAATCCTCAACCAACCGACCAAGGTTAATTATGGTCAATGGTGTTTCCGCCAAGGAAGCAAAATATTGGGAGGATTACCAATTCTCCGATGAATCGGATTCCGACGAGAATTCCGATGATGTTATAGAAATTACCCCAACTGAATTTAAAAAGGCAAAAGAAAATAATAAGGGAAAGGGCATAAAAATAGAGAAATCTAATTCCAACCCCGATGAACTTTATATGTATCGTCAACCCCCGAAGTCCTTAAGTTTTAACAATGACCCGGGAACCTCTAAACCACCGGGTTTTTCTAAACCAATGTGGAAAATTACGGCTCGTATTAGGGGAACATCATATATCCCTAGAAACTTGGCAAAACGAACCAAAACCGAAGAAGAAGAAACGAGCGAGTCGGAATAAGATAGTTGTATTCGTGTGGTGTAATATATGTAATATAGTGTCCTTATGCTTTATGATATATGTAAAAATTGCTTGTATTAATAAGTATTTTTTTATGAATCTAACTCTTGTCTATTTTACAGTTTAAAAACACAAAATGGATAGACAACCCAATATTTTAAGAGACCTACCCGGAGACATGATTGATGAAATCTTGTCTAGAGTCAGCAAGAATTCCTCGGCACAACTATTTAAGGCGAGATCAGTTTGTAAGACATTCGAAGAACGTTCCAAGAATGTCTTGGTTTATAAGAGACTTTCGTTTGAAAGATGGGGGATATCACATTGGGAAACCCATAAGTTACGATGTGTTTACTTTGACGCATATATTGCGGGGAACCCAAATGCTATTTTACGCAACGGGTTAAGAAATTATTTTGACTCAATATATCCGAATATTGGACTTCGTGATTTAGAAAAAGTGGCTAACATGCAACATAAAGAAGCATGTTATGCTTACGGATTAGTAATGTTCGCTTCTCACCAAAGTGAGAACAAGAACATCGGGCTACAACTATTAAACAAAACGTTTCCACAAGTGACGGAGTCGGTAATTGGGGTAAGAAATGAGGTTTTTAGATTATTACGGGACTGTTGGACATTACGTAACCCTCGTCCCTTTGACGACGTTACAACACGCTGTCTTATAAATGGCCATAACGGGTATGTTGCACAAGACCAAGGATGGGAAGTAGTCCTAGTAAAACCAGAATGCATGACTTGTTTCTGGACGTATGAATTACGTGTCTTTATTGCCTTTGCTGAACGACTTGTGTACTAGCTAGAATTATCTTCACAACTATCTTGTATCAAAGTTATTGTGTGCTATATTTCAAGCTTTATGTAAAATAAGCGGTATTGTAAGTTTGTAAAATATTGTATAAAAGTTTGAACGCGAGATATTATTATAATCAGTTTTTCATATAGAATTGTAGTAGTTGAATTGTATATTAGCTACTAAGTATGAACTTAACAGGTAGGTACTACCCAAATTTAAACTTATAAAACGCTAATATGAAGAAAAAGCTTTTATAAATGAGTTCATATTATGCTACGAAATACTATTAACTACTCTTAATATTCTGTATGATTAACTTGTTCCATTTGACTATTTTGAAGGAAATGGCACCGACTACTCGACACACCGTGAATATGAATGAAGAGGAATTCCGTACTTTTCTAGCTTCAAATATAGCCGCAGTACAGGCTGCGCTACATACCAACAATAACCTTGGATCTAGCAGTACAGGAAATCGTGTAGGATGCACCTACAAAGAATTCACTGCCTGCAAACCTTTGGAATTTGATGGAACCGAAGGACCGATCGGATTGAAACGGTGGACCGAGAAGGTCGAATCGGTGTTTGCCATAAGTAAGTGTACTGAAGAGGACAAAGTGAAGTATGCTACGCATACCTTCACAGGTTCTGCGTTAACATGGTGGAATACCTATCTAGAGCAAGTGGGACAAGACGATGCGTACGCACTACCGTGGTCAGCATTCAAGCACTTGATGAACGAGAAGTACCGTCCCAGAACCGAGGTCAATAAGCTCAAGACAGAACTTAGAGGGTTACGAACCCAAGGATTTGATATTACCACGTACGAAAGACGATTCACAGAATTGTGCCTATTGTGTCCGGGAGCATTCGAAGATGAGGAAGAGAAGATCGACGCATTTGTGAAAGGATTACCGGAAAGAATCCAAGAAGATATAAGTTCACACGAGCCCGCCTCTATACAACAGGCATGTAGAATGGCTCACAAACTAGTGAACCAGATTGAAGAAAGAATTAAAGAACAGACTGCTGAAGAGGCCAATGTGAAGCAAGTCAAAAGAAAGTGGGAGGAAAACGGTGATAAGAATCACCAATACAACAACAGCAGCAATTACAACAATAATCGCAACAATTATCCCAACAATCGCAACATCAATCGCAACTACAACAAACGGCCCAACAATAACAACAACGACAACAACAGCAACAACAACTACAACAATCATCCCAACAACAATAATAACCGCAACAACAACAACAATCAGAAGCAGCTATGCCAAAGGTGTGAAAAGTATCACTCGGGGTTCTGCACCAAATTTTGCAACAAGTGTAAAAGAAATGGTCATAGCGCGGCGAAGTGTGAGGTCTACGGACCAGGGGTTAATAGAACGAAAGGAACAAATGGTGTCGGAACGAGTAATGGCGGAGCAAGTAGTGTCGGAGCAAGTTATGCCAATGTAGTTTGTTATAAATGTGGAAAACCGGGCCACATTATTAGAAATTGCCCGAACCAGGAGAACACGAATGGACAAGGCCGCAGAAGAGTTTTCAATATTAATGCGGCAGAGGCACAGGAAGACCCGGACCTTGTTACGGGTACGTTTCTTATTGACAATAAATCTGCTTACGTTTTATTTGATTCGGGTGCGGATAGAAGCTATATGAGTAGAGATTTTTGTGCTAAATTAAGTTGTCCATTGACGCCTTTGGATAGTAAATTTTTACTCGAATTAGCAAATGGTAAATTAATTTCAGCAGATAATATATGTCGGAATCGAGAAATTAAACTGGTTAGCGAAACATTTAAGATTGATTTGATACCAGTAGAGTTAGGGAGTTTTGATGTGATAATCGGTATGGACTGGTTGAAAGAAGTGAAAGCAGAGATCGTTTGTTACAAAAATGCAATTCGCATTATACGAGAAAAAGGAAAACCCTTAATGGTGTACGGAGAAAAGGGCAACACGAAGCTACATCTTATTAGTAATTTGAAGGCACAAAAACTAATAAGAAAAGGTTGCTATGCTGTTCTAGCACACGTCGAGAAAGTACAAACTGAAGAAAAGAGCATCAATGATGTTCCCATTGCAAAAGAATTTCCCGATGTATTTTCGAAAGAATTACCGGGATTACCCCCACATCGATCCGTTGAATTTCAAATAGATCTTGTACCAGGAGCTGCACCAATAGCTCGTGCTCCTTACAAACTCGCACCCAGCGAGATGAAAGAACTGCAAAGCCAATTACAAGAACTTTTAGAGCGTGGTTTCATTCGACCAAGCACATCACCGTGGGGAGCTCCTATTTTGTTTGTCAAGAAGAAAGATGGTACATTCAGGTTGTGTATCGACTACCGAGAGTTGAACAAACTTACCATCAAGAACCGCTACCCACTACCGAGAATCGACGACTTATTTGATCAACTACAAGGCTCGTCTGTTTATTCAAAGATTGACTTACGTTCCGGGTATCATCAAATGCGGGTGAAAGAAGATGATATTCCAAAGACTGCTTTCAGAACACGTTACGGTCATTACGAGTTTATGGTCATGCCGTTTGGTTTAACTAATGCACCAGCTGTGTTCATGGACCTTATGAACCGAGTGTGTGGACCATACCTTGACAAGTTTGTCATTGTTTTCATTGATGACATACTTATTTACTCAAAGAATGACCAAGAACACGGTGAACATTTGAGAAAGGTGTTAGAAGTATTGAGGAAGGAAGAATTGTATGCTAAGTTTTCAAAGTGTGCATTTTGGTTGGAAGAAGTTCAATTCCTCGGTCACATAGTGAACAAAGAAGGTATTAAGGTGGATCCGGCAAAGATAGAAACTGTTGAAAAGTGGGAAACCCCGAAAACTCCGAAACACATACGCCAGTTTTTAGGACTAGCTGGTTACTACAGAAGGTTCATCCAAGACTTTTCCAGAATAGCAAAACCCTTAACTGCATTAACGCATAAAGGGAAGAAATTTGAATGGAATGATGAACAAGAGAAAGCGTTTCAGTTATTGAAGAAAAAGCTAACTACGGCACCTATATTGTCATTGCCTGAAGGGAATGATGATTTTGTGATTTATTGTGATGCATCAAAGCAAGGTCTCGGTTGTGTATTAATGCAACGAACGAAGGTGATTGCTTATGCGTCTAGACAATTGAAGATTCACGAACAAAATTATACGACGCATGATTTGGAATTAGGCGCGGTTGTTTTTGCATTAAAGACTTGGAGGCACTACTTATATGGGGTCAAAAGTATTATATATACCGACCGCAAAAGTCTTCAACACATATTTAACCAGAAACAACTGAATATGAGGCAGCGTAGGTGGATTGAATTATTGAATGATTACGACTTTGAGATTCGTTACCACCCGGGGAAGGCAAATGTGGTAGCCGATGCCTTGAGCAGGAAGGACAGAGAACCCATTCGAGTAAAATCTATGAATATAATGATTCATAATAACCTTACTACTCAAATAAAGGAGGCGCAACAAGGAGTTTTAAAAGAGGGAAATTTAAAGGATGAAATACCCAAAGGATCGGAGAAGCATCTTAATATTCGGGAAGACGGAACCCGGTATAGGGCTGAAAGGATTTGGGTACCAAAATTTGGAGATATGAGAGAAATGGTACTTAGAGAAGCTCATAAAACCAGATACTCAATACATCCTGGAACGGGGAAGATGTACAAGGATCTCAAGAAACATTTTTGGTGGCCGGGTATGAAAGCCGATGTTGCTAAATACGTAGGAGAATGTTTGACGTGTTCTAAGGTCAAAGCTGAGCATCAGAAACCATCAGGTCTACTTCAACAACCCGAAATCCCGGAATGGAAATGGGAAAACATTACCATGGATTTCATCACTAAATTGCCAAGGACTGCAAGTGGTTTTGATACTCTTTGGGTAATAGTTGATCGTCTCACCAAATCAGCACACTTCCTGCCAATAAGAGAAGATGACAAGAAGGAGAAGTTAGCACGACTGTATTTGAAGGAAGTCATCTCCAGACATGGAATACCAATCTCTATTATCTCTGATAGGGATGGCAGATTTATTTCAAGATTCTGGCAGACATTACAGCAAGCATTAGGAACTCGTCTAGACATGAGTACTGCCTATCATCCACAAACTGATGGGCAGAGCGAAAGGACGATACAAATGCTTGAAGACATGCTACGAGCATGTGTTATTGATTTCGGAAACAGTTGGGATCGACATCTACCGTTAGCAGAATTTTCCTACAACAACAGCTACCATTCAAGCATTGAGATGGTGCCGTTTGAAGCACTTTATGGTAGAAAGTGCAGGTCTCCGATTTGTTGGAGTGAAGTGGGGGATAGACAGATTACGGGTCCGGAGATTATACAAGAAACTACCGAGAAGATCATCCAAATTCAACAACGGTTGAAAACTGCCCAAAGTCGACAAAAGAGCTACGCTGACATTAAAAGAAAAGATATAGAATTTGAAATTGGAGAGATGGTCATGCTTAAAGTTGCACCATGGAAAGGCGTTGTTCGATTTGGTAAACGAGGGAAATTAAATCCAAGGTATATTGGACCATTCAAGATTATTGATCGTGTCGGACCAGTAGCTTACCGACTAGAGTTACCTCAACAACTCGCGGCTGTACATAACACTTTCCACGTCTCGAATTTGAAGAAATGTTTTGCTAAAGAAGATCTCACTATTCCGTTAGATGAAATCCAAATCGACGAAAAACTTCAATTCAACGAAGAACCCGTCGAAATAATGGATCGTGAGGTTAAAAGACTTAAGCAAAACAAGATACCAATTGTTAACGTTCGATGGAATGCTCGTAGAGGACCCGAGTTCACCTGGGAGCGTGAAGATCAGATGAAGAAGAAATACCCGCATCTATTTCCAGAAGATTCGTCAACACCTTCAACAGCTTAAAATTTCGGGACGAAATTTATTTAACGGATAGGTACTGTAGTGACCCGAAATTTTCCATGTTTATATATATTAATTGAGATTGATATTTACATGATTAAATGTTTCCAACATGTTAAGCAATCAAACTTGTTAAGACTTGATTAATTGAAATATGTTTCATATAGACAATTGACCACCCAAGTTGACCGGTGATTCACGAACGTTAAAACTTGTAAAAACTATATGATGACATATATATGGATATATATATAGTTAACATGATACTATGATAAGTAAACATATCATTAAGTATATTAACAATGAACTACATATGTAAAAACAAGACTACTAACTTAATGATTTTTAAACGAGACATATATGTAACGATTATCGTTGTAAAGACATTTAATGTATATATATCATATTAAGAGATATTCATACATGATAATATCATGATAATATAATAATTTAAAATCTCATTTGATATTATAAACATTGGGTTAACAACATTTAACAAATCGTTAACCTAAAGGTTTCAAAACAACACTTACATGTAACGACTAACGATGACTTAACGACTCAGTTAAAATGTATATACATGTAGTGTTTTAATATGTATTTATACCCTTTTGAAAGACTTCAATACACTTATCAAAATACTTCTACTTAACAAAAATTCTTACAATTACATCCTCGTTCAGTTTCATCAACAATTCTACTCGTATGCACCCGTATTCGTACTCGTACAATACACAACTTTTAGATGTATGTACTATTGGTATATACACTCTAATGATCAGCTCTTAGCAGCCCATGTGAGTCACCTAACACATGTGGGAACCATCATTTGGCAACTAGCATGAAATATCTCATAAAATTACAAAAAACGTGAGTAATCATTCATGACTTATTTACATGAAAACAAAATTACATATCCTTTATATCTAATCCATACACCAACGACCAAAAACACCTACAAACACTTTCATTCTTCAATTTTCTTCATCTAATTGATCTCTCTCAAGTTCTATCTTCAAGTTCTAAGTGTTCTTCATAAATTCCAAAAGTTCTAGTTTCATAAAATCAAGAATACTTTCAAGTTTGCTAGCTCACTTCCAATCTTGTAAGGTGATCATCCAACCTCAAGAAATCTTTGTTTCTTACAGTAGGTTATCATTCTAATACAAGGTAATAATCATATTCAAACTTTGGTTCAATTTCTATAACTATAACAATCTTATTTCAAGTGATGATCTTACTTGAACTTGTTTTCGTGTCATGATTCTGCTTCAAGAACTTCGAGCCATCCAAGGATCCATTGAAGCTAGATCCATTTTTCTCTTTTCCAGTAGGTTTATCCAAGGAACTTAAGGTAGTAATGATGTTCATAACATCATTCGATTCATACATATAAAGCTATCTTATTCGAAGGTTTAAACTTGTAATCACTAGAACATAGTTTAGTTAATTCTAAACTTGTTCGCAAACAAAAGTTAATCCTTCTAACTTGACTTTTAAAATCAACTAAACACATGTTCTATATCTATATGATATGCTAACTTAATGATTTAAAACCTGAAAACACGAAAAACACCGTAAAACCGGATTTACGCCGTCGTAGTAACACCGCGGGCTGTTTTGGGTTAGTTAATTAAAAACTATGATAAACTTTGATTTAAAAGTTGTTATTCAGAGAAAATGATTTTTATTATGAACATGAAACTATATCCAAAAATTATGGTTAAACTCAAAGTGGAAGTATGTTTTCTAAAATGGTCATCTAGACGTCGTTCTTTCGACTGAAATGACTACCTTTACAAAAACGATTTGTAACTTATTTTTCCGACTATAAACCTATACTTTTTCTGTTTATATTCATAAAATAGAGTTCAATATGAAACCATAGTAATTTGATTCACTCAAAACGGATTTAAAATGAAGAAGTTATGGGTAAAACAAGATTGGATAATTTTTCTCATTTTAGCTACGTGAAAATTGGTAACAAATCTATTCCAACCATAACTTAATCAACTTGTATTGTATATTATGTAATCTTGAGATACCATAGACACGTATACAATGTTTCGACCTATTATGTCGACACATCTATATATATTTCGGAACAACCATAGACACTCTATATGTGAATGTTGGAGTTAGCTATACAGGATTGAGGTTGATTCCAAAATATATATAGTTTGAGTTGTGATCAATACTGAGATACGTATACACTGGGTCGTGGATTGATTCAAGATAATATTTATCGATTTATTTCTGTACATCTAACTGTGGACAACTAGTTGTAGGTTACTAACGAGGACAGCTAACTTAATAAACTTAAAACATCAAAATATATTAAAAGTGTTGTAAATATATTTTGAACATACTTTGATATATATGTATATATTGTTATAGGTTCGTGAATCAACCAGTGGCCAAGTCTTACTTCCCGACGAAGTAAAAATCTGTGAAAGTGAGTTATAGTCCCACTTTTAAAATCTAATATTTTTGGGATGAGAATACATGCAGGTTTTATAAATGATTTACAAAATAGACACAATTACGTGAAACTACATTCTATGGTTGAATTATCGAAATCGAATATGCCCCTTTTTATTAAGTCTGGTAATCTATGAATTAGGGAACAGACACCCTAATTGACGCGAATCCTAAAGATAGATCTATTGGGCCTAACAAACCCCATCCAAAGAACCGGATGCTTTAGTACTTCGAAATTTATATCATATCCGAAGGGTGTCCCGGAATGATGGGGATATTCTTATATATGCATCTTGTTAATGTCGGTTACCAGGTGTTCACCATATGAATGATTTTTATCTCTATGTATGGGATGTGTATTGAAATATGAAATCTTGTGGTCTATTATTATGATTTGATATATATAGGTTAAACCTATAACTCACCAATATTTTTGTTGACGTTTTAAGCATGTTTATTCTCAGGTGATTATTAAGAGCTTCCGCTGTCGCATACTTAAATAAGGACGAGATTTGGAGTCCATGCTTATATGATATTGTGTAAAAACTGCATTCAAGAATCTTATTTTGTTGTAACATATTTGTATTGTAAACCATTATGTAATGGTCGTGTGTAAACAGGATATTTTAGATTATCATTATTTGATAATCTACGTAAAGCTTTTTAAACCTTTATTGATGAAATAAAGGTTATGGTTTATTTTAAAATGAATGCAGTCTTTGAAAAACGTCTCATATAGAGGTCAAAATGGAACGTTTTTAATCAATAAGAACGGGACATTTCAATACATGCGCTGCTTTTATAAATGTTTACGAAATAGACACAAGTACTTAAAAATACATTCTACGTTGAGTTGTACCACTGGCATACTTCCATGTAGCTTGGTAACTACTAGTTACATGGGTATTGTAAACGCGAATCCTGTTGATAGATCTATCGGGCCTGACAACCCCAACCGGACTGGACGACCAGTATTCAACAGTTGCACAGTACTTCATTTTGTAGGCTACACTTGGTACAGTGTAGTGAGATTTCATAATAAAGGGAATATGCGACGTTGATTAATAGTTAAGTATGGTTACCAAGTGCTCAACCACTTAGAATGCTTTACATACACTTGCGAGTGTATTATGTTTATGATTATGAAATCTTGTGGTCTATTAATATATTGAAATGATTGTTATGATAAACCTATGAACTCACCAACCTTTTGGTTGACACTTTTAAGCATGTTTATTCTCAGGTACAAATTAAGTCTTCTGCTGTGCATTTGCTCAATTGAAAGATATTATTTGGAGTCATTCATGGCATATTTAGGTCAGTACCTCGCAATGGGACCAGATGTTGATGACTTCGTCCAGGGGGATAAGGACGGGTCCTTTCAAGAGCTGACTGAACTGTTGTCTCAGCTTGATCGACCAGCAAGAGAAGAGGTATATGAGAGGCTGGCTACTTTAGAACAAATCAACGAGCAGCCATATTATCACTATTTTGGTATGGCTTCAACTGCTTCTCCATGGCCTGGTACGTGGAGGCCTCTCAAGTTCATCAGAGATCCCTCTACTGGTAGATACGTTATGCAGAATATTCCTGATTCGCCAGTACCTTCTGATTCATCAGCTTCTTCCTCATCATCTTCTTCTTCTGATGGTGATGCTGATAAAGGTACTGGTAAGGATGAACCAGTCACTCATGATAATGTGACTGGTACCAAAGACAAACCAGTGGATCTCACTAATGATGCTGATAATGATGCTGACAAGGATACCAGTGGTTCTAAACCTTCGGGTGAAGGTAAAAATGATGGTGATCATGGTGACGAGTCAGATTCTGACCTTCCACCTCCACCACCCCACGGAGGTAGTCTTGTGTTAGCTGCTACTGACCACCCCTAAACCAGCTATATTAAATTTAATGCTAATGAGGTGGCTAAAATCTCCACCATGGCTGTCTATAAGACACTCACCGAAGTTACACCTGATCTACAAAACACCATTCGCACTGCTATTGTTGATAGCGTGACTGAAGCCATACGCAAAGCTGGGCAAGTTACCACTTCCAATATTGAAGCCCAGCTCAGACAAGTATGTGCCTTTGCAGATATTGCGGTGGATGCCATTGTCAGACAACATGAAGAGGAGGAGGATTTAAAGAAACGAATCATCTCTCACAATGAGTATACTGAGG
This sequence comes from Rutidosis leptorrhynchoides, assembly GCF_046630445.1. Classification (NCBI taxonomy): domain Eukaryota; kingdom Viridiplantae; phylum Streptophyta; class Magnoliopsida; order Asterales; family Asteraceae; genus Rutidosis; species Rutidosis leptorrhynchoides. Next base: position 399,331,981 of record NC_092343.1, read on the forward strand.
ATATTACCCGTCTTCAAGCTGATTTGGACTCTGCTAATCGCAGAATTCTTTTTCTTAATGAAGAAAATACGGTGCTACATGAGAGATTGGAATCGCAGGAACAACAAATGGCTAACATGATTCCTGTTTCTTCCTATGTTCAAATGGTAGAAAATATGCAACGAATGGTTACCCTACAGGGTGATGTTAGGGCCATTGTTGAACAGATGGCTATGGGTGTTGCAAGGAATGAAGTTAGGTCTTCCAACCTCCTTCTTCGACAATTTGGCGTGAATCCTAGTGCCCATCTTACTCCTGAAGTTGCTGACTGGAATAATTTTGCATTCTCTGTTCCAGATTCAGATAGTGACCTTGATGCACAGGTCTCCCCTGTTCACCCTTCTGCCCCTGCTGATGACAAAAAGGGGAGAAGAAATCTAAAAAGAAACTCAAAAAGAGAAAACAATCAGAGGGGGAGCATGAGCATGAAAAGGCTCTAAAACAACCAAGGAGAGATGGTGATGGTGATGGTACTACTGGTCAAGACTCTGGTACTAAGCCCAGCAACGCTCATACTGAAGCTGGTGTATAGTCAGCTGGTGAATCTCAACCCAGTGTGTCTGCCACATCAGTGGATGATATTGGTTCTGGCAGTAAGTCCAGTGATGTTTCTGAATTGGCTGTTGCTGAAGCTTTTGTTGTCTCTCAAACTATTGAAAGAAGAATGAAAAGAAAACTGGAGAGACATCAAAAGAGACAGCAAGATTTAAATGATGCCTTCAATGTCAAATGGGATGCCTATGTTGCTCTTAAACGCCACAGAATTGAGCATAGGAGATGGCTGACCCCAAAAAAGAGGGACATTGATGATGACCTGATTAGAATTGAAAAATTAAAAAAGGATGCATGAAAAAGAAATGCTAAGTTCATGGTCAAATACGATAAAAAGAGGGCAAAGCTGTATGCTGAGCGAGCAGACATGATCAAACGGATGACTCCTGAAGAAATGAAAGATTATCTTGCATCTACTGAGTTAGGGGGAGGAGTTAGAGCTGACATTTTTATGAAGTGGTTAGATGCTATGTTAGAAACCAGCTCATCTTCTCGACCAACATCTTCTGCACAGCCAGCTACACAACAACAGCCAGCAGAAATAATCAATCTTGATAATGATGATGTTCAGGGGGAGCATCTTGCTATTGTTCCCTACCTGACTCCAGAAGAACCAGTATCAACACAAGAACCATCAGCTGAACCCAAGCCTATTGACAAACAAAGGGTGAAATCCACTCCTAGGGACAACCAGCCCCTCAGAAAAGGACCCCTATTTGAGGCAGCTGATGAAGGTACTGTGGCAGTTGTGCCAGCTGATACTAATCAGTCAGCAAGTACTGAAGATATAGCAAGGAGTGATGTGAATGAAGACCCAGCCAGTAGTGTGCTGCTGGGTGAAACAAGTGTTGAAGACCCAGCAAAGGTGGATGTGCTGGGAGATAATCAAGATGATGATACGGTTAATCCTGCTGACTTTACAGTATGGGGTAGTGGATATCACTTATTTGTTCAATCACATATCTCTCCCCAGACCCTCACTTATTTTAACAGAACACAGGATAATCGTGTTAATCAGTTTCCAGTGAGTTCATCTGGCATAGATGAATCAATCATGTATCCTCCATCTTCCCCAAAACGTCATGGTAAACACAGAACTTGGGAAGATGATTCAGTTACCCGTGGTGAGCCAGACTTATTTAAAATGAATCCAGATGAAAGAGATGCTTACAGGCTGGAGATCATTGTACAAGAATTGCTTGAGCAAAGACAAGCTGCTATTAATGAAAGGATACGCCAAGTTAGATTGCTGCATCATCCCCTTGATCAGCCACTCTACATCACTTCCTTAACTTATGGCATTGAAATTGGTGTATACTTAAATAACAGTGGTCAAAGGCTCGCTACTGATGAGGAGAAAGCTCAATTTCAAGAGGCTCGCCAGCTGGGTAAGGATCTAAGGGAGTATCGTGCTGCCCTTAGAACTGAAGAGGGTAGAAAGATGATTGAAACAGCAAAATCCCTGAAAATTACTGCCAACGATTATTTGTTGGGCTTACAAGCTGAAATTCAAAGAAGGGAGGCTGCTGATGCTGAACTCGCTGAGAGGGTAAGGCTTCAGGAGATAGAAGACAAATTGGCTGCTGATAGAAAGCAAGAGGCTGAGTCCCTAAAATTAGCCAAAGCCATTGTCAAAGAACAGGATAAGGCACTTGATGAGATGGAAGCTGCTGAGAAAGCACCTGCTACTGCTCCTATAGAACCTATTCGTACCATTGAATTTTCTGATCATTATTATAGGAGTAGGTATGGTGATGTGATGAATAGAAGATCCAATCCCAGCAGGATCATCAAAGTGAACAGAGGGTCAAAAAGAGCTTTCAATGTCATAAGGGAGAATAATGTTCAAGAAAGAATAAACTATGACAAATTAAGATCCATAGAATTTAGTGAATGGATGGAGATCTTGGAGTATTTCATTGGTAAAGGTGAAAGCGCTATAAAAAAATACACTTAAATCTGAACTCCAACAGCTCTTCAAGAAAGCAACAAGGTTTGGGAATTTACCAGTAGTGAATGTAGAAGAAGTTCTTTCTCAAAAGCCTAATGGAAAGCAATCTACTGGTGAAGGACCAACTGGAAGATGCCCCATCATTCTACCTCCTCATATCCCTGTATTTGACCCTGCTGATGTACCTTATCTGTTCCCTGAAGCCTGGAGAATCAAACAAGAGGAGCTATCTGAAGAAGAACGAGATAAAGATAAAGATAGACAGTCTCCCATGTGCTCAAATTGTATCTCTTGTTTAATTCACTTTTCATTTTGCTGTTGCTGTAATTACTGTACATACTCTATTGTATTGAAAGTGAAATGAGTTTATCTTCAAAATCATATCAAATTATAAGATATGGATAACTCAACAAAAGATCCCAAAAACAAACTTAAAAAGGGATAAATTTACTGCCTATTTTTCATTACGTCCCTCGGTGCTGACTTTAGTGTTTTCTCTATATGTCATAGGTTTTGTCATCATCAAATAGGGGGAGATTGTTTAGTCGCCAAAATAATTAAGGATTTAATTATGACAAAACTGTAATTTATTTGCACTAAAATATTATGTGCAGTCAGCACAAGTTTGTTTATGTATAGACAGTAGATTTTGCTGTGTCGAGTGTTTAGTTTGCTGCTCAGTCTACTAGCACAAGGTAGACAGTGTTCTTCAATCAGCACAGGATGTGTACACAGCAAATCATGAATATGAAGTGTCTCAGCAATGAAGAACCAGCACAGCTGGAATGCAGCTTACTACACAAGACAGCTGTGCTCCATTATAAGCATAGTAGTTTCCCGAGTGGTCTACATCAATGATACTATTCAACAGAAGTCAAAGACAAAGTTGAACAGAAAAGGACACGCGGCGGCGGCTGACAAGTGACTTTACAAGACCACGTGGGAATGTAGAAGTTTAACGCATGTGCAGACATGGGTTATACTTTGACAACACCTAGGGAACACAACATTCTATTTGTTTAATCAAATAGTGGTGCCAAATGGAATTGGGTGTTCCTGCAAATAGCTACCAAAGAGGAAAGAGGAGAGCATGTTCTCTGATGTAGTTGTCCTCACAAGTACAGACATCCTATGTACCAGTGGACAATAGAACCATTACACGGTTAATAGAACTACTATAAATTGTTGTATCTACTATTGTAACAACTAGTGGTATGGGTTTATTTTTATAGAGTCAAAAACGTGTAATAGCTTTTAGTTTACCTCTCAGCTATAATCTAGGTAATCTGTATCAACCAACTATCATTCCGCCAAGGATAGTTGTGATTCTTTGTGATTCAATCAATAAAGAATAACTGTTGAAAATTACATGTGACTCTATTTATTTGCATGCTTGAATACTAATCATGTTTTACTGTTAAGTTATTTTAAAAGAAATTGTATTCACCCCCCCCCCCTACAATACTCCTGTTGTTATCAAGGGACCAACATATTGTTTTGACTATCGTCAAGTGAGAGATTGTCAGATGTGTGAAGGATATCAAAACGAAAGGAGAAGACCGGATCCGTATGGAGGCGCGTCGCGGCCTAGAGAGTAAACGAGAGACAAATCGAAGAAATCTTCTGTTTCGATTTTGTGCGTGGAGACGCGACGCGGCCCCATATGGGCGACTCGCGGGTTGTCTGACGGGAAGGAAACTTCCAGAATTTAGTTTACTTGCTCCTTAAGTCGTTGTATGCCTATAAATACATCTTATTGTAACCCTGTACCATATGCACGAAAATATCAATAAAAATCACTCTAGTTGGCTGTGGACTAAAGCAATCAAACCGATTGCATATAACCACGTAATTTCTTGTGTTGTTTATGTTTCTTTACTTTATTCTTTCCGTTTGTCGTTTGTGGGATCACAATCTTTAGATTTGTGATCGTTGTTGGTTCCATAAATTCCTAACACTATAAACCCCTTGTTGTTGATGCTACTACATTTTTTTTAACCTAGGTATCCAACTTTTTTATTGACTAATGTGATTATAGGTACTGTTTTCTCGATCATATGTGGTATCCCAGGGCGATAAGCCGCTTTACGAGTAACCCGGAGTTATTGCAGGCGAACCTCCGTAGCCATGAAGGAGAATAACTTTTTTGTAGTAGCAAGGAATCGAACCCTTGACCTCCACGTTGGAAGGTAAGGGTCTTACCATTTTAAAATTTTGTAAATGTGATGTATCTTGATAAGATATAATTTCAGTTTGACCATTTTAACACCTCTTGCAAATATGACCATTAATTTCGGTTTGGAAGATATAATTACGTATATTTTAGTCATGATCACAAAAGTGAATCTTATTGTTTAAGAGGTATAGATGGGGTTTAAGAATGGTGGCAATTAAACAGCTAAAAGAATTGAAGGTGGAAGTTACTGATATGAATTGGGAATTCACTTTCTTTTTGCTTCATCTCTTTGCCTCATACGTCTTTGACTTAACTGATATGGATGCCGAATACAGGCATCACACGATTCATTAAAAGATATATCGGGATTGTAGTAATTTTGACCCATTTACTTACAAATAAGTATATTTATCATATAATGGTTCCTATATCTATCCACGGTGGTGATTGTGGAGATATTTCGCGGTGAACATTAATTTTTATACTTATTTTGTTGAGTTGGTAAATATGAGCTACTTTTCTTAATCGATATATGTGAATTATATGGTTAAGCAACTAACTTCTTTCACCCCTAAATCCACAATTCATTGTTCAATGATGAGTGTATGCAAGAATTAATGGTTCCTGTTAGATATTGTACGCTACGCCATTAGAATCAAGTTGTTCAATTTGGAATTTTTTTTTTAAATAGTAAATTTAATCAACTTAGTTGCAAAAATGGAAAAACGTTTTTTTTACATAAATGGTAAAATCGAAGTTTGAAACTTCAGTTTTGCCATATCCGAAGTTTCAAACTTCGGTTTTGGCCTGCTGTGTCAGTGGAAACCCTAAACCGAAGTTTGGAACTTCAGTTTTGTAGATAAACAGTAAAACCAAAGTTTCAAACTTCGGTTTTGCAGTCTGCTTCAACAGTCTCAATAATGGACTGAAACCTGCAACCCTAGTCTCAATTATGGACTGAAACCTGCAACCCTATCATATCAAAATCAGATTTATCATCTTTTTACATTTATTTATATGACCATTATCATCAACTCAAACACAAACATCACCAAGAACACAATTCAAACATATTAAAGTCAGTTTCAAACACCAACAACACAATTCACACAAATCTTAATCAGTTTCATACATCAACAATTGCAAAAATGTCTATAATTCGTCCATTTATGGTTCATTTTCTTTAGGGAGGCCAAATTTCATTCCAAAATGGTTGGCTTACTGGTGATAACACAACGATTAGAAGGAGTTTTGTGTTGAACACCAAGGTTAACTGTATGCAGTTAAACCAAATGGCATATAATTATGCAGGTGTGAGTCAAAGATCACACACGTTAAAAATCTTCTTGTGGGTTCTTTTCAATGGAAATGAATGGAGAAGTGAACTTACTGAAGATAACACTTTGGAAACAATATATTTTTATTCTCAGAATGATCCAAATTACGAGGCTCAAATTGAAATTCAGTTTGAGGAAGTTTTTCCAACCACCCAAAGTTCGGGTTTTATGGATCTTATTCAAACTTTGAAAGGTGGTCCATCAACATCAAACTACCATTTAACAGTTGTTGAAGATGAACAAGAACGAAGAGATGAAGAACAAAATGTAGTAGACTCAGATGATGGTATGTCTACTGCAACCGACGGTACAGTTTCTGATTATAGCATTGAAGAGAATGTTTCTGGTGACGAAGGTAGAGACGAGAAAGTGGAACCACATGTGGAGACTGCCCCAGTTTCACGTTTTGGGTTTGTTAATCAAGGTGAGGCTAGTAATAGTTTTCCATTCGATAATAACCAAGAAGCTTCGTGGGTTTTTTATGATAAGGAGATCAGTATTATTTCAAAAGGAATGGTGTTCCAGAACAAAGCCGAACTTATATATGCTGTTCGGAAATGGAATATACACCATAATAGAGAAATAGTTGTTACACAAAGCAAGCCGGGTTATTGGCAAGCACATTGTAGAACAACTAGCTCAAGTTACAAGGGTCCACAAGAAAGATAGCATTGTTGCTGAAGTGTAAGTGGTTCGTCTCACAATCGATCGAAGGTATGAAAAATTACAAAATGGAAAGATGAACACACGTGTTATGGACACGTATCGAAAAACAACAATCGTTGTTTAACCTCTAGCTTAATTGCTAGTGAAATTGAGCATCAAATATGTTTAAACATTGCTTATCCTGTTAAAAACATCCAAGCCTAAATAAAAAATACTTGGCATGTGGATGTCCGTTACGCTAAAGCATGGAATGCTAGGCGTATTGCAATCGAACGATTGTTTGGAACTTAAGATAGTAATTTTATTCATCTACCAAATTATTTGAATGAATTAGTTTCTACCAATCCAGACACAATTGTTGTCTTTGAAAATGGACCTGAAATTGAAGAAGGTTTCGCCACATTTAAATTTGTGTTTTGGGCATTCGGTCCAGCCATTAAAGCATTTTAATTGTGTATTCTGATCATTTGCATCGATGGCACCAATTTAAAAGGTAGTTATAGGGGTAAGTTGTTAACAGCGGTTAGCAAAAATGCTAACAATCAAATTATACACGTTGCCTTTGCACTAGTTGATGAAGAAAGTAACGAAAGTTGGGTTTGGTTTTTGCAAATACTCCAAGAATATGTTATTGGAAACGGAAAGTTGTGTGTCATCCCTGATCGACATCCAGGTATCTTGCATGCAATTGGTGCTCAAACGTATGGTTGGGAACATAGGTATTGTTTGCGCCATATTCGTAGCAACTTGTTGAGCAAATATACTAAAGTAAAATCGCTCAAACACTTGTGTTGGACAGTCGGTTCAACAACGAATCAAATATTGTACAAGAATTCCCTCAAAGCCATCAAACAAGATAGTATTGAGGCTTGGCAATATTTGCATGATGCTAATTTAGGCAAGTGGATTGTGTATAGGGACAGACTGAGGAGTCGTTAGGGTAACACAATGACAAATATTGTTGAGTCCCTCAACAATGTGTTTCGTCATGCCCGTATGATGCCGATCAAAGCGTGTATTGAATATACATTTGATTACACCAGACAACACTTCTACGATCAAAATCGAGATGCAAGGCAATGTAATTCACCACTGTCCAAGAATATGTTTAACATCTTTAACGAACGGGCAAAAAGAGCTCAAAGATACAAAACAACATGTTATAACGAACAACAAAGTGTGTTCAAGGTTCAATTAACTTATCAAAGAAGTGGTGAAGGTGGCACCGATTACACAGTGGAGTTTAAAGAGAAAAGGTGTTCATGTGGAATTTGGCAACACCAAAGATTACCTTGCTCTCATGCCATTTCCGTGTGTAGCCATCTAAACGAGGATATAAATAAATGCATGAGTAAAAAGTACACAACTCCTACATGGAGAGAGCAATATAGCCATCATTTTAATCCACTAAGAGACGCGAGCTACTGGGCACATATAGAATGGAACATTATGGTCGATCCATCAAGATTGATTAAGCACAGGGGGAGGAAGAAATCAAAACGTATTAAGAACCGAATGGATGAACGTGAAAAGCAAAAACCATAGTGTGGTATATGCAGGGCTGAAGGTCACAACAGGAATACATGTCCAACTACTAGAATGCCATAGGTTTTCAGTAGTAATTTGTTGTACTTTGTTCGTTGTAATCGCTAATTATGTTTATGAATAAAAAAGTGTTGTTGAAATAATGAAATTGCAAGTTACTAATCTTATTCAAGTACTAATCTATTACAAGTAACTTTAATTTATAAAAGGTCTAGGTGCATAATAGTATTCACCATGACTATCATACATCGTATCGAACTCAAGTGCGTCTTCAAAAACTCCAAATAAAACATACAACTCTATATTTTCTGAAAGTATACACGCTTTCCCTACTAATGTATACCATTCTTCATCATAGCACATTGCTTCGGGTTCAGCAACTCCTGGTTTGTAGTAGTATATGTCCATTGAACGTGGATTCTTTGCTAGCTTTTCTCGAAGAAACTCATTCAACTTCTCCATATTAAAGCCCCGAATATCTACGTTATCAAACGTTATTTTAGGCCCTTTAGAGAGTTCCGTTTTGCCATCATTCCATTCAAAATCACAACCATGATACACGTCAATTGATACGTATTTCGGATCCATTTTTGTTATGTGTTTATGAAACAATCAAAATTCACTTTTATAAGCGTAAATCTACAAATAATCCGATGTTTTAAAGTTCGGTCTCAGACCTTTCAGAAAAAACATGCAAAACCGATGTTTGAAACTTCGATTTCTCGGGTACTAGACTGTTACCTTATACTGTTACCTGTTACCTTTTATTGTTACCTTTTACTGTTCGGCGGCTTTTACTGAAACCGAATTTTGAAATGCCAGTTTTCAATTATAAACTACTCTATATAAACCGACATCTATTAGAAGAAACGGATGTATCACTCTCTTCTCCAAACCTAAATTTTAAATTTGTAAACATGTCACCAATTCTTGTTCAGATTAATGTGTATTGGAATGGTCAGTTTTCACCACAATTCAAGTTTTACTATGGGTACAAATATAAGTACTTTCAAAATGTAGATGTTAGTCAATGGACAATTTCAAAGGTGTTTGAGTGGCTGAAAGAAAACACTGCGGTAGAACACTCGGGCGTGATATTTTGAAATGAAGGTAAAGGAAAATTCGAGCATCTTTGCGAGGAAGATGAATGAAATTTAATCAAAAACGAAGCAATTGTGAAAAACCAACCTCTTCCATTGCATCTAATTTAATTATGTGTTAAATTTCTCTGTGTTGTATGTGTTGTTTTTGTTTTTAATTATGTAATTATTATTTTTTTAAAAATGTAACCGTGATTTTGATATTAATAAAAGTGGTGTTCAAAAAATTTGTATTTGCATCTTACTACTATTAATATTTTATTGTTTGTAATGTTATTATTGATTTTAAGGTAATAGTAGCATATATAACTGTAAAAAAAACTATCAAATATAAGTTTTTAAGTAAATTAGGGTTTAAAAATACAGAAAACCTAAACCGAAGTTTGGAACTTCGGATTTGACCAAAACCGAAGTTCCAAACTTCAGTTTAGGTTTTCTACTGACACCTCACCTAAAACCGAAGTTTGAAACTTCGGATTTGGCAAAACCGAAGTTCCAAACTTCGGTTTTACCATTTATGTAAAAAAAAAAAAAAAAACGTTTTTTCCATTCTAGCAACAAACTAGATTAAAATTACAATTTAAAAAAAAAATCGTTCAATCCGAATATTGTTTACTTCTATAAGATATCTTTAAATGTGAGTTACTTTGTTTGCTATTGATGACCTTTTTATGTTTAGTAATTTTATGGCATGTTAGAGTTGGTCATGGAGCCACACCTCCTATAATTAGATGTAATGTGTTTGCATTTTCATGTTTTAAACTCATAAATAAGTTTTTAATGACATTATAAATGCTCTGTTATTATAGGTTTGAAGATGTTTGGTGTATTCCTGCAGGGAGATCAGGCATTACGTTGGATTGGGTGCAAAGGCTGATAATACACTCAAAGTAACGAGGACCACTAAAAGTATTTAATTGATCTTTAAGTATGTTAAGTGTAAGTATAAAATGTGTATTTAGTTTTGGTTAGAGGTTTGTTTTGGTCATAAGCGGCTTAGCTTTATTTATTTTGTGTATTTGCTATTTTTATGTCTTATTATTTGATTATATGTACATTAATTGTTTGCTGAAATACATTTATGAAACTAAATGTTGGTGTTATGATTAGCCCAAGATTAATCGTTTATGAGCTTTGTTAAGAGTGTGTTCGATTATTATTTTTTTAATGATGGTTATTGTGTTTTTTATTATATTATATTATATTATATTATATTATATTATATTATATCTAAAAGACACAGGGAAAATACATAGTACCCAAAGGTACTTTCGACTTTTCGCCTTTTTTTTTTAAATTGAACAACAAAACCCTCACACTTTATCCAAAAAATCAAACTCACCCTCCACACAGGGGGATAAAGTATACCTATATCTAAAAGACATAGGGAAAATGAATAGTACCCAAGGGTACTTTTGACTTTTCGCCTTTTTTTTTTTAAATTGAACAACAAAACCCCTACACTTTATCCAAAAAATCAAACCCACCCCCCACACAGGGGATAAAGTGTCAAATACTCATTCTCATAAAAAATCTTAAACAAACTCCACCCAAATATTCAACGGGACATATCTTCGCGCTCGCAACGAGTTAAATTTTTCCGCCACCATCGTTAAACTCGAAATAATTTTAGGAACACAATGTCACTAGCTATACGCAAAACGGACGCTTTTTAAAAAACGCTAAATATTTGGGGTACTTTTCATACACGTTAATTCTCCGTTAAATTTTTAAAAGTCGACAATTTCATAGCGAAACGCGAAGATGCACATATATTGTTAATTTAAAATAACATTTAAATCTTTCACAGGTTATACCTTTTAGTTCGACTCGAGTTGCGCTTCAACGACATCATCGTTAACCACAAAATGATTTTACAAACTAAACGCAATAAAGTACATTGAAAACCGAACCCCCGCCGCGAAGCGAGGGCTCGAACACTAGTTTGTACAAATGAATACTATGTTTCTTTTTTAATTTTAAATATAGATTAAGAATATCATTCATATTTCTTAGTTTTATTGCATTTGATTTTCTACTAATACTCACATTATATTTTTATATGGAAATTTATCAAGAAAAATCTAACTTAAATTCCAGTCTATACTCATTCGTTAAAATTTGTCGTCACATGCCATTTTGTTTAGGGTAATGATATGTACACAATCATTTTTTGCACATATACAACTAAACATGCTTTACAGTATTGTACAGTACAACACTGTAAAGCATGTTTGGTTGTATATGTTAAAAAAATGATTGTGTACATATCATTTCCCTTTTGTTTAGCTTATTTATGATTTTTGTAGAAGTTATCGGTGTCAAAAGTTTTTGGTACGTTTTATGGGTGATAAAGAGCCAAAGAGGTTCAAAAGTTCTTTGTTAAGTTTTATGCATGGTTATTTGTCAAGTTATATGTGTGGTAAAGATTAATTAGAGTTTGGTTCGAATCTTGAAAGAGGTGTTAGTCAAGCTTTATGACCATTTATTTATTCATTGAATCATTGTGTATCATGAAAATAAACAAAAGGGACATATTTCTTTTTGTATCATGAAAATAAACAAAAGGGACATATTTCTTTTTGTAGTAATTAGTAACTCTTTTACGAATAAGCACATTAGTTCCCATATAACAGGTAAATTTCGGGCGTCACTACGATGTCAGGTAAAACACCTTCTTTTGTAAATCCCTAACTAGGATCAAGAGGACATTGACAATGATCGAACCTGAGACCTACATATATTTATGTAAATGTATAATTTCACTATAACAAATTTTCTTACTTAATTCCTCAAATTCGCGAGTATTAAACTAGTAAATATAAATACAAATGTTTTGATTTCTGAAATTATAAAGTTCCTTGTTAATTTAGTTTCCAATGAAAACTACTATGCATATCATAGATTGATTGATAATCTTTCTAATAGTTCTGTAGAAAAAATGTAAAATATTTAGAAAATATATAATGGATCATGACATCATGATGATTTAATGACTATGATGTCATGAGTTAAAATTATTGATACTTGATTTGATATGACCCTCTCGATGCTAGGCTGGCTAAGTTTTTTATATTGTTTTTCTACATTTATAAATAAAATATTCGATTGGATATGGCCCTTTAGCAGAAGAACTTTAGGCCTAAAATTATATACATACACATATTAGTGAAACCCCTAAAATTCCGAGTTTATTTAAACGAAAAAATTTAAAAATATGTTTTAGACATTAAGTGAATGTTATTGCTAAAATCGTTTAGGTGTGTTTATTTGTCTCTTAATGGAATGGTTCAGTGCTGAATGCTGAACCATTCAACATTCAGAGCGTTTGTTTCTAACATTTGAATGACATATGGTGCTGAATGGTTCAGAATTCATTGTTGAACCATTCAGAGCTTAAATATTCTCTTAACCATTAACAGCCTAAGGGTGCGTTTGATAAATCTGAATGATTCATAATTTGAATGATTTAAAGGTTCTGAATGAATTTAGTTCTGAATGAGAATAAGCTGTTTGATAATTATTTTGAATAAACAATATGAATGGATTAAATCAACTTATTATCGTTTAAGATTAACAAAAACTTCAATATACTTATTTGATAAGTGTACTGGATACGATTTATTACATAAAATTTAGGCTCTTAATGGTTAAGAGAGTGTTTGAACTCTGAATGGTTCAACACTGAATGCTAAACTATTCAACACCATATGTCATTCAGAGGTAAAAAATAAACGCACTGAATGCTGAATGGTTCATCATTCAGTGCTAAATGGTTCCATTAAGAGGTAAACAAACGCACCCTAATTTTTTTTGTCATATTCTCCTAAAATCATATCCTCAATACTTGACCAACATGTATATTGAATTTTTTATTCAAGTTTGTATATAACTTAGACATTAAGTGAATGTTATTGCTAAAATCGTTTAGGGTGTGTTTGTTTGTCTCTTAATGGAATGGTTCAGTACTGAATGCTGAACCATTCAACATTCAAAGCGTTTGTTTCTAACCTTTGAATGACATATGGTGCTGAATGGTTCAGAATTCATTGTTGAACCATTCAGAGCTGAAATGTTCTCTTAACCATTAAGAGCCTAAGGGTGCGTTTGATAAATCTGAATGATTCATAATTTGAATGATTTAAAGGTTCTGAATGAATTTAGTTCTGAATGAGAATAAGCTGTTTGATAATTATTTTGAATAAACAATATGAATGGATTAAATCAACTTATTATCGTTTAAAATTAACAAAAACTTCAATATACTTATTTGATAAGTGTACTGGATACGATTTATTACATAAAATTTAGGCTCTTAATGGTTAAGAGGGTGTTTGAACTCTGAATGGTTCAACACTGAATGCTAAACCATTCAACACCACATGTCATTCAGAGGTAAAAAAATATACGCACTGAATGCTGAATGGTTCCATTAAGAGGTAAACAAACGCACCCTAATTTTTTTGTCATATTCTCCTAAAATTATATCCTCAATACTTGACCAACATGTATATTGAATTTTTTATTCAAGTTACACGTTAATAAGTTAATTTTACCCAGTTCATATAGTTCATTCTAAATGATTATCAAACAACTTATTTTTATTCAGAACAAACATTATTCATACATGTGGAACCACGAATTTCAACTAAGAAACTTCTCGTTATTTTTACAAACATATTGATATACTTAAGTTGGTCAAAATAAATGAACTAAATTTATTCTCCCACTACCATATTTCAATTGTCATCACAATTACTATTTTTTTTTATCATAAAAACCTTCATTTTACAACATTTTATTGAAACATGTATTTCGTATACATATTTAACGTAATTAATTTCGTAAAGAGAACACATATTTGAATAATAATATAATAATTATTATTATTATAATTATAATAATAAATAATAATAATAAAATTTGTTTAAAAATTGTGTACTTATATTTTTAATAATAATCATTATTAATAACAACTGTCTCTTAAAAAAATTTTAAAAAGTAAAATACAATTATTATATGAAGTTTGTATAATATGTAGCGACCCGACCAAATCATGTTTGACGGCGCCGACTACTTAGGTCCCGTTACGTGGTCATAAGTCTTTATCATGACGTTTGACCAAAATATGTCGCATTTATTTCATAAGTAAAAGGATGTTTCAAGTTTACAAATGTAGTTCAAAAGACTAGTTACATTACAATATTTAACGTACGAATGAAGCCTATGCGACACAATTTAAAGTAGTCAAAAGACGCTCCAACTATGCATGTATACTCGACATCCAAACAAGTATCAAAAAGAGTGCGGAAGCATGTATCAAGTAGCTTTCAAGGACCTGAGAAAACATATAGAAAATGTCAACGAAAACGTTGGTGAAATCATAGGTGTTTTAGTAAACGTTGCATTTGAACCACAAGATTTAATATAATATGATTATCTAAATCATTCGCATTCCAAAGTTATTTGTTTCGCGGGCACCCAATTATCAAACTTAACTGTTTTGCACCCTTTGAAATGTCCGGTTCTTATTGATTAAAAACGTTCCATATTAATTGATTTCGTTGCGAGGTTTTGACCTCTATATGAGACGTTTTTCAAAGACTGCATTCATTTTTAAAACAAACCATAACCTTTATTTCATAAATAAAGGTTTAAAAAGCTTTACGTAGATTATCAAATAATGATAATCTAAAATATCCTGTTTACACACGACCATTACATAATGGTTTACAATACAAATATGTTACATCGAAATCAGTTTCTTGAATGCAGTTTTTACACAATATCATACAAACATGGACTCCAAATCCTGTCCTTATTTTAGTATGCAACAGCGGAAGCTCTTAGTATTCACCTGAGAATAAACATGCTTTAAACGTCAACAAAAATGTTGGTGAGTTATAGGTTTAACCTATATATATCAAATCGTAACAATATACCACAAGATTTCATATTTCAATACACATCCCATACATAGAGATAAAAATCATTCATATGGTGAACACCTGGTAACCGACATTAACAAGATGCATATATAAGAATATCCCCATCATTCCGGGACACCCTTCGGATATGATATAAATTTCGAAGTACTAAAGCATCCGGTACTTTGGATGGGGTTTGTTAGGCCCAATAGATCTATCTTTAGGATTCGCGTCAATTAGGGTGTCTGTTCCCTAATTCTTAGATTACCAGACTTAATAAAAAGGGGCATATTCGATTTCGATAATTCAACCATAGAATGTAGTTTCACGTACTTGTGTCTATTTTGTAAATCATTTATAAAACCTGCATGTATTCTCATCCCAAAAATATTAGATTTTAAAAGTGGGACTATAACTCACTTTCACAGATTTTTACTTCGTCGGGAAGTAAGACTTGGCCACTGTTGATTCACGAACCTATAACAATATATACATATATATCAAAGTATGTTCAAAATATATTTACAACACTTTTAATATATTTTGATGTTTTAAGTTTATTAAGTCAGCTGTCCTCGTTAGTAACCTACAACTAGTTGTCCACAGTTAGATGTACAGAAATAAATCGATAAATATTATCTTGAATCAATCCACGACCCAGTGTATACGTATCTCAGTATTGATCACAACTCAAACTATATATATTTTGGAATCAACCTCAACCCTGTATAGCTAACTCCAACATTCACATATAGAGTGTCTATGGTTGTTCCGAAATATATATAGATGTGTCGACATGATAGGTCGAAACATTGTATATGTGTCTATGGTATCTCAAGATTACATAATATACAATACAAGTTGATTAAGTTATGGTTGGAATAGATTTGTTACCAATTTTCACGTAGCTAAAATGAGAAAAATTATCCAATCTTGTTTTACCCATAACTTCTTCATTTTAAATCCGTTTTGAGTGAATTAAATTGCTATGGTTTCATATTGAACTCTATTTTATGAATCTAAACAGAAAATGTATAAGTTTATAGTCAAAAAAATAAGTTACAAGTCGTTTTTGTAAAGGTAGTCATTTCAGTCGAAAGAACGACGTCTAGATGACCATTTTAGAAAACATACTTCCACTTTGAGTTTAACCATAATTTTTTGGATATAGTTTCATGTTCATAATAAAAATCATTTTCTCAGAATAACAACTTTTAAATTAAAGTTTATCATAGTTTTTAATTAACTAACCCAAAACAGCCCGCGGTGTTACTACGACGGCGTAAATCCGGTTTTACGGTGTTTTTCGTGTTTCCAGGTTTTAAATCATTAAGTTAGCATATCATATAGATATAGAACATGTGTTTAGTTGATTTTAAAAGTCAAGTTAGAAGGATTAACTTTTATTTGCGAACAAGTTTAGAATTAACTAAACTATGTTCTAGTGATTACAAGTTTAAACCTTCGAATAAGATAGCTTTATATGTATGAATCGAATGATGTTATGAACATCATTACTACCTTAAGTTCCTTGGATAAACCTACTGGAAAAGAGAAAAATAGATCTAGCTTCAACGGATCCTTGGATGGCTCGAAGTTCTTGAAGCAGAATCATGACACGAAAACAAGTTCAAGTAAGATCATCACTTGAAATAAGATTGCTATAGTTATAGAAATTGAACCAAAGTTTGAATATGATTATTACCTTGTATTAGAATGATAACCTACTGTAAGAAACAAAGATTTCTTGAGGTTGGATGATCACCTTACAAGATTGGAAGTGAGCTAGCAAACTTGAAAGTATTCTTGATTTTATGTAACTAGAACTTGTAGAATTTATGAAGAACACTTAGAACTTGAAGATAGAACTTGAGAGAGATCAATTAGATGAAGAAAATTGAAGAATGAAAGTGTTTGTAGGTGTTTTTGGTCGTTGGTGTATGGATTAGATATAAAGGATATGTAATTTTGTTTTCATGTAAATAAGTCATGAATGATTACTCATATTTTTGTAATTTTATGAGATATTTCATGCTAGTTGCCAAATGATGGTTCCCACATGTGTTAGGTGACTCACATGGGCTGCTAAGAGCTGATCATTGGAGTGTATATACCAATAGTACATACATCTAAAAGCTGTGTATTGTACGAGTACGAATACGGGTGCATACGAGTAGAATTGTTGATGAAACTGAACGAGGATGTAATTGTAAGCATTTTTGTTAAGTAGAAGTATTTTGATAAGTGTATTGAAGTCTTTCAAAAGTGTATAAATACATATTAAAACACTACATGTATATACATTTTAACTGAGTCGTTAAGTCATCGTTAGTCGTTAAATGTAAGTGTTGTTTTGAAACCTTTAGGTTAACGATCTTGTTAAATGTCGTTAACCCAATGTTTATAATATCAAATGAGATTTTAAATTATTATATTATCATGATATTATCATGTATGAATATCTCTTAATATGATATATATACATTAAATGTCTTTACAACGATAATAGTTACATATATGTCTCGTTTAAAAATCATTAAGTTAGTAGTCTTGTTTTTACATATGTAGTTCATTGTTAATATACTTAATGATATGTTTACTTATCATAGTATAATGTTAACTCTATATATATATCCATATATATGTCATCATATAGTTTTTACAAGTTTTAACGTTCGTGAATCACCGGTCAACTTGGGTGGTCAATTGTCTATATGAAACATATTTCAATTAATCAAGTCTTAACAAGTTTGATTGCTTAACGTGTTGGAAACATTTAATCATGTAAATATCAATCTCAATTAATATATATAAACTTGGAAAAGTTCGGGTCACTACAGTACCTACCCGTTAAATAAATTTCGTCCCGAAATTTTAAGCAGTTGGAGGTGTTGACGTATCTTCTGGAAATAAATGCAGGTATTTCTTCTTCATCTGATCTTCTCATTCCCAGGTGAACTCGGGTCCTCTACGAGCATTCCATCGAACCTTAACAATTGGTATCTTGTTTTGCTTAAGTCTTTTAACCTCACGATCCATTATTTCGACGGGTTCTTCGATGAATTGAAGTTTTTCGTTGATTTGGATTTCATCTAACGGAATAGTGAGATCATCTTTAGCAAAACATTTCTTCAAATTCGAGACGTGGAAAGTGTTATGTACAGCCGCGAGTTGTTGAGGTAACTCAAGTCGGTAAGCTACTGGTCCGACACGATCAATAATCTTGAATGGTCCAATATACCTTGGATTTAATTTCCCTCGTTTACCAAATCGAACAATGCCTTTCCAGGGTGCAACTTTAAGCATGACCATCTCTCCAATTTCAAATTCTATATCTTTTCTTTTAATGTCAGCGTAGCTCTTTTGTCGACTTTGGGCGGTTTTCAACCGTTGTTGAATTTGGATGATCTTCTCGGTAGTTTCTTGTATAATCTCCGGACCCGTAATTTGTCTATCCCCCACTTCACTCCAACAAATCGGAGACCTGCACTTTCTACCATAAAGTGCTTCAAACGGCGCCATCTCAATGCTTGAATGGTAGCTGTTGTTGTAGGAAAATTCTGCTAACGGTAGATGTCGATCCCAACTGTTTTCGAAATCAATAACACATGCTCGTAGCATGTCTTCAAGCGTTTGTATCATCCTTTCACTCTGCCCATCAGTTTGTGGATGATAGGCAGTACTCATGTCTAGACGAGTTCCTAATGCTTGCTGTAATGTCTGCCAGAATCTTGAAATAAATCTGCCATCCCTATCAGAGATAATAGAGATTGGTATTCCATGTCTGGAGACAACTTCCTTCAAATACAGTCGTGCTAACTTCTCCATCTTGTCATCTTCTCTTATTGGCAGGAAGTGTGCTGATTTGGTGAGACGATCAACTATTACCCAAATAGTATCAAAACCACTTGCAGTCCTTGGCAATTTAGTGATGAAATCCATGGTAATGTTTTCCCATTTCCATTTTGGGATTTCGGGTTGTTGAAGTAGACCTGATGGTTTCTGATGCTCAGCTTTGACCTTAGAACACGTCAAACATTCTCCTACGTATTTAGCAACATCGGCTTTCATACCCGGCTACCAAAAATGTTTCTTGAGATCCTTGTACATCTTCCCCGTTCCAGGATGTATTGAGTATCTGGTTTTATGAGCTTCTCTAAGTACCATTTCTCTCATATCTCCAAATTTTAGTACCCAAATCCTTTCAGCCCTATACCGGGTTCCGTCTTCCCGAATATTAAGATGCTGCTCCGATCCTTTGGGTATTTCATCCTTTAAATTTCCCGCTTTTAAAACTCCTTGTTGCGCCTCCTTTATTTGAGTAGTAAAGTTATTATGAATCATTATATTCATAGATTTTACTCGAATGGGTTCTCTGTCCTTCCTGCTCAAGGCATCGGCTACCACATTTGCCTTCCCCTGGTGGTAACAAATCTCAAAGTCGTAATCATTCAACAATTCAATCCACCTACGCTGCCTCATATTCAGTTGTTTCTGATTAAATATGTGTTGAAGACTTTTGTGGTCGGTATATATAATACTTTTAACCCCATATAAGTAGTGCCTCCAAGTCTTTAATGCAAAAACAACCGCGCCTAATTCCAAATCATGCGTCGTATAATTTTGCTCGTGAATCTTCAATTGTCTAGACGCATAAGCAATCACCTTCGTTCGTTGCATTAATACACAACCGAGACCTTGCTTTGATGCTTCACAATAAATCACAAAATCATCATTCCCTTCAGGCAATGACAATATAGGTGCCGTAGTTAGCTTTTTCTTCAATAACTGAAACGCTTTCTCTTGTTCATCCTTCCATTCAAATTTCTTCCCTTTATGCGTTAATGCAGTCAAGGGTTTTGCTATTCTGGAAAAGTCTTGGATGAACCTTCTGTAGTAACCAGCTAGTCCTAAAAACTGGCGTATGTGTTTCGTAGTTTTTGGGGTTTTCCACTTTTCAACAGTTTCTATCTTTGCCGGATCCACCTTAATACCTTTTTTGTTCACTATGTGACCGAGAAATTGAACTTCTTCCAACCAAAATGCACACTTTGAAAATTTAGCGTACAATTCTTCCTTCCTCAATACTTCTAACACCTTTCTCAAATGTTCACCGTGTTCTTGGTCATTCTTTGAGTAAATAAGTATGTCATCAATGACAAACTTGTCAAGGTATGGTCCACACACTCGGTTCATAAGGTCCATGAACACAGCTGGTGCATTAGTTAAACCAAACGGCATGACCATAAACTCGTAATGACCGTAACGTGTTCTGAAAGCAGTCTTTGGAATATCATCTTCTTTCACCCGCATTTGATGATACCCGGAACGTAAGTCAATCTTTGAATAAACAGACGAGCCTTGTAGTTGATCAAATAAGTCATCAATTCTAAGTAGTGGGTAGCGGTTCTTGATGGTAAGTTTGTTCAACTCTCGGTAGTCGATACACAACCTGAATGTACCATCTTTCTTCTTGACAAACAAAACAGGAGCTCCCCACGGTGATGTGCTTGGTCGAATGAAACCACGCTCTAAAAGTTCTTGTAATTGGCTTTGTAGTTCTTTCATCTCACTGGGTGCGAGTCTATAAGGAGCACGAGCTATTGGTGCAGCTCCTGGTACAAGATCTATTTGAAATTCAACGGATCGATGTGGGGGTAATCCCGGTAATTCTTTCGGAAATACATCGGGAAATTCTTTTGCGACGGGAACATCATTGATGCTCTTTTCTTCAGTTTGTACTTTCTCAACGTGTGCTAGAATAGCATAGCAACCTTTTCTTATTAGTTTTTGTGCCTTCAAATTACTAATAAGATGTAGCTTCGTGTTGCCCTTTTCTCCGTACACCATTAAGGGTTTTCCTTTTTCTCGTATAATGCGAATTGCATTTTTGTAACAAACGATCTCTGCTATCACTTCTTTCAACCAGTCCATACCGATTATCACATCAAAACTCCCTAACTCTACTGGTATCAAGTCAATCTTAAATGTTTTGCTAACCGATTTAATTTCTCGATTCCGACATATATTATCTGCTGAAATTAATTTATCATTTGCTAATTCGAGTAAAAATTTACTATCCAAAGGCGTCAATGGACAACTTAATTTAGCACAAAAATCTCTACTCATATAGCTTCTATCCGCACCCGAATCAAATAAAACGTAAGCAGATTTATTGTCAATAAGAAACGTACCCGTAACAAGCTCCGGGTCTTCCTGTGCCTCTGCCGCATTAATATTGAAAACTCTTCCGCGGCCTTGTCCATTCGTGTTCTCCTGGTTCGGGCAATTTCTAATAATGTGGCCCGGTTTTCCACATTTATAACAAACTACATTGGCATAACTTGCTCCGACACTACTTGCTCCGCCATTACTCGTTCCGACACTATTTTTTCCTTTCGTTCTATTAACCCCTGGTCCGTAGACCTCACACTTCGCCGCGCTATGACCATTTCTTTTACACTTGTTGCAAAATTTGGTGCAGAACCCCGAGTGATACTTTTCACACCTTTGGCATAGCTGCTTCTGATTGTTGTTGTTGTTGCAGTTATTATTGTTGTTGGGATGATTGTTGTAGTTGCTGTTGTTATTGTTGTTGTTGTTGTTGTTGGGCCGTTTGTTGTAGTTGCGATTGTTGGGATAATTGTTGCGATTATTGTTGTAATTGCTGTTGTTGTTGTATTGGTGATTCTTATCACCGTTTTCCTCCCACTTTCTTTTGACTTGCTTCACATTGGCTTCTTCAGCAGTCTGTTCTTTAATTCTTTCTTCAATCTGGTTCACTAGTTTGTGAGCCATTCTACATGCCTGTTGTATGGAGGCGGGCTCGTGTGAACTTATATCTTCTTGGATTCTTTCCGGTAATCCTTTCACAAACGCGTCGATCTTCTCTTCCTCATCTTCGAATGCTCCCGGACACAATAGGCACAATTCTGTGAATCGTCTTTCGTACGTGGTAATATCAAATCCTTGGGTTCGTAACCCTCTAAGTTCTGTCTTGAGCTTATTGACCTCGGTTCTGGGACGGTACTTCTCATTCATCAAGTGCTTGAATGCTGACCACGGTAGTGCGTACGCATCGTCTTGTCCCACTTGCTCTAGATAGGTATTCCACCATGTTAACGCAGAACCTGTGAAGGTATGCGTAGCGTACTTCACTTTGTCCTCTTCAGTACACTTACTTATGGCAAACACCGATTCGACCTTCTCGGTCCACCGTTTCAATCCGATCGGTCCTTCGGTTCCATCAAATTCCAAAGGTTTGCTGGCAGTGAATTCTTTGTAGGTGCATCCTACACGATTTCATGTACTGCTAGATCCAAGGTTATTGTTGGTATGTAGCGCAGCCTGTACTGCGGCTATGTTTGAAGCTAGAAAAGTACGGAATTCCTCTTCATTCATATTCACGGTGTGTCGAGTAGTCGGTGCCATTTCCTTCAAAATAGTCAAATGGAACAAGTTAATCATACAGAATATTAAGAGTAGTTAATAGTATTTCGTAGCATAATATGAACTCATTTATAAAAGCTTTTTCTTCATATTAGCGTTTTATAAGTTTAAATTCGGGTAGTACCTACCCGTTAAGTTCATACTTAGTAGCTAATATACAATTCAACTACTACAATTCTATATGAAAAACTGATTATAATAATATTTCGCGTTCAAACTTTTATACAATATTTTACAAACTTACAATACCGCTTATTTTACATAAAGCATGAAATATAGCACACAATAACTTTAATACAAGATAATTGTGAAGATAATTCTAGCTAGTACACAAGTCGTTCAGCAAAGGCAATAAAGACACGTAATTCATACGTCCAGAAACAAGTCATGCATTCTGGTTTTACTAGGACTACTTCCCATCCTTGGTCTTGTGGAACATAACCGTTATGGCCGTTGATAAGACAGCGTGTTGTAACGTCATCAAAGGGACGAGGGTTACATAATGTCCAACAGTCCCGTAACAATCTAAAAACCTCATTTCTTACCCCAATTACCGACTCCGTCACTTGTGGGAACGTTTTGTTTAATAGTTGTAGCCCGATGTTCTTGTTCTCACTTTGGTGAGAAGCGAACATTACTAATCCGTAAGCATAACATGCTTCTTTATGTTGCATGTTAGCCGCTTTTTCTAAATCATGAAGTCCAATATTCGGATATATTGAGTCAAAATAATTTCTTAACCCATTGCGTAAAATAGCATTTGGGTTCCCCGCAATATATGCGTCAAAGTAAACACATCGTAACTTATAGATTTCCCAATGTGATATCCCCTATATTTCGAACGAAAGCCTTTTATAAACCAAGGCATTCTTGGAACGTTCTTCGAATGTCTTACAAACTGATCTCGCCTTAAATAGTTGTGCCGAAGAATTCTGACCGACTCTAGACAAGATTTCATCAATCATGTCTCCGGGTAGGTTTCTTAAAATATTGGGTTGTCTATCCATTTTGTGTTTTTATACTGTAAAATAGACAAGAGTTAGATTCATAAAAAAAATACTTATTAATACAAGCAATTTTTACATATATCATAAAGCATAAGCACACTATATTACATATATTACACCACACGAATACAATTATCTTATTCCGACTCACTTGTTTCTTCTTCTTCGATTTTGGTTCGTTTTTTCAAGTTTCTAGGGATATATGATGTTCCCCTAATACGAGCCGTCGTTTTCCACATTGGTTTAGAAAAACCAGGTGGTTTAGAGGTTCCCGGGTCATTGTTACAACTTAAGGACTTCGGGGGTTGACGATACATATAAAGTTCATCGGGGTTGGAATTAGATTTCTCTATTTTTATGCCCTTTCCCATATTATTTTCTTTTGCCTTTTTAAATTCAGTTGGGGTAGTTTCTATAACATCATCGGAATTCTCGTCGGAATCCGATTCATCGGAGAATTGGTAATCCTCCCAATATTTTGCTTCCTTGGCGGAAACACCATTGACCATAATTAACCTTGGTCAGTTGGTTGAGGATTTTCTTTTACTTAACCGTTTTATTATTTCCCCCACCGGTTCTATTTCTTCATCCGGTTCCGATTCTTCTTCCGGTTCCGATTCTTCTTCCGATTCCGACTCTTCTTCCGGTTCCTCTTCGGGAACTTGTGAATCAGTCCACGAATCATTCCAATTTACATTTGACTCTTCATTATTATTAGGTGAGTCAATGGGACTTGTTCTAGAGGTAGACATCTATCACATAATATCAAACGCGTTAAGAGATTAATATATCACATAATATTCACATGTTAAAAATATATAGTTTCCAACAAAATTTGTTAAGCAATCATTTTTCAAGTAAACACGGTCGAAGTCCAGACTCACTAATGCATCCTAACAAACTCGATAAGACACACTAATGCAAAATTCTAGTTCTCTAAGACCAACGCTCTGATACCAACTGAAATGTCCCGTTCTTATTGATTAAAAACGTTCCATATTAATTGATTTCGTTGCGAGGTTTTGACCTCTATATGAGACGTTTTTCAAAGACTGCATTCATTTTTAAAACAAACCATAACCTTTATTTCATAAATAAAGGTTTAAAAAGCTTTACGTAGATTATCAAATAATGATAATCTAAAATATCCTGTTTACACACGACCATTACATAATGGTTTACAATACAAATATGTTACATCGAAATCAGTTTCTTGAATGCAATTTTTACACAATATCATACAAACATGGACTCCAAATCTTGTCCTTATTTTAGTATGCAACGGCGGAAGCTCTTAGTATTCACCTGAGAATAAACATGCTTTAAACGTCAACAAAAATGTTGGTGAGTTATAGGTTTAACCTATATATATCAAATCGTAACAATAGACCACAAGATTTCATATTTCAATACACATCCCATACATAGAGATAAAAATCATTCATATGGTGAACACCTGGTAACCGACATTAACAAGATGCATATATAAGAATATCCCCATCATTCCGGGACACCCATCGGATATGATATAAATTTCGAAGTACTAAAGCATCCGGTACTTTGGATGGGGTTTGTTAGGCCCAATAGATCTATCTTTAGGATTCGCGTCAATTAGGGTGTCTGTTCCCTAATTCTTAGATTACCAGACTTAATAAAAAGGGGCATATTCGATTTCGATAATTCAACCATAGAATGTAGTTTCACGTACTTGTGTCTATTTTGTAAATCATTTATAAAACCTGCATGTATTCTCATCCCAAAAATATTAGATTTTAAAAGTGGGACTATAACTCACTTTCACAGATTTTTACTTCGTCGGGAAGTAAGACTTGGCCACTGTTGATTCACGAACCTATAACAATATATACATATATATCAAAGTATGTTCAAAATATATTTACAACACTTTTAATATATTTTGATGTTTTAAGTTTATTAAGTCAGCTGTCCTCGTTAGTAACCTACAACTAGTTGTCCACAGTTAGATGTACAGAAATAAATCGATAAATATTATCTTGAATCAATCCACGACCCAGTGTATACGTATCTCAGTATTGATCACAACTCAAACTATATATATTTTGGAATCAACCTCAACCGTGTATAGCTAACTCCAACATTCACATATAGAGTGTCTATGGTTGTTCCGAAATATATATAGATGTGTTGACATGATAGGTCGAAACATTGTATACGTGTCTATGGTATCTCAAGATTACATAATATACAATACAAGTTGATTAAGTTATGGTTGGAATAGATTTGTTACCAATTTTCACGTAGCTAAAATGAGAAAAATTATCCAATCTTGTTTTACCCATAACTTCTTCATTTTAAATCCGTTTTGAGTGAATCAAATTGCTATGGTTTCATATTGAACTCTATTTTATGAATCTAAACAGAAAATGTATAGGTTTATAGTCAAAAAAATAAGTTACAAGTCGTTTTTGTAAAGGTAGTCATTTCAGTGGAAAGAACGACGTCTAGATGACCATTTTAGAAAACATACTTCCACTTTGAGTTTAACCATAATTTTTTGGATATAGTTTCATGTTCATAATAAAAATCATTTTCTCAGAATAACAACTTTTAAATCAAAGTTTATCATAGTTTTTAATTAACTAACCCAAAACAGCCCGCGGTGTTACTACGACGGCGTAAATCCGGTTTTACGGTGTTTTTCGTGTTTCCAGGTTTTAAATCATTAAGTTAGCATATCATATAGATATAGAACATGTGTTTAGTTGATTTTAAAAGTCAAGTTAGAAGGATTAACTTTTATTTGCGAACAAGTTTAGAATTAACTAAACTATGTTCTAGTGATTACAAGTTTAAACCTTCGAATAAGATAGCTTTATATGTATGAATCGAATGATGTTATGAACATCATTACTACCTTAAGTTCCTTGGATAAACCTAATGGAAAAGAGAAAAATAGATCTAGCTTCAACGGATCCTTGGATGGCTCGAAGTTCTTGAAGCAGAATCATGACACGAAAACAAGTTCAAGTAAGATCATCACTTGAAATAAGATTGCTATAGTTATAGAAATTGAACCAAAGTTTGAATATGATTATTACCTTGTATTAGAATGATAACCTACTGTAAGAAACAAAGATTTCTTGAGGTTGGATGATCACCTTACAAGATTGGAAGTGAGCTAGCAAACTTGAAAGTATTCTTGATTTTATGTAACTAGAACTTGTAGAATTTATGAAGAACACTTAGAACTTGAAGATAGAAATTGATAGAGATCAATTAGATGAAGAAAATTGAAGAATGAAAGTGTTTGTAGGTGTTTTTGGTCGTTGGTGTATGGATTAGATATAAAGGATATGTAATTTTGTTTTCATGTAAATAAGTCATGAATGATTACTCATATTTTTGTAATTTTATGAGATATTTCATGCTAGTTGCCAAATGATGGTTCCCACATGTGTTAGGTGACTCACATGGGCTGCTAAGAGCTTATCATTGGAGTGTATATACCAATAGTACATACATCTAAAAGCTGTGTATTGTACGAGTACGAATACGGGTGCATACGAGTAGAATTGTTGATGAAACTGAATGAGGATGTAATTGTAAGCATTTTTGTTAAGTAGAAGTATTTTGATAAGTGTATTGAAGTCTTTCAAAAGTGTATAAATACATATTAAAACACTACATGTATATACATTTTAACTGAGTCGTTAAGTCATCGTTAGTCGTTACATGTAAGTGTTGTTTTGAAACCTTTAGGTTAACGATCTTGTTAAATGTCGTTAACCCAATGTTTATAATATCAAATGAGATTTTAAATTATTATATTATCATGATATTATCATGTATGAATATCTCTTAATATGATATATATACATTAAATGTCTTTACAACGATAATCGTTACATATATGTCTCGTTTAAAAATCATTAAGTTAGTAGTCTTGTTTTTACATATGTAGTTCATTGTTAATATACTTAATGATATGTTTACTTATCATAGTATAATGTTAACTCTATATATATATCCATATATATGTCATCATATAGTTTTTACAAGTTTTAACGTTCGTGAATCACCGGTCAACTTGGGTGGTCAATTGTCTATATGAAACATATTTCAATTAATCAAGTCTTAACAAGTTTGATTGCTTAACATGTTGGAAACATTTAATCATGTAAATATCAATCTCAATTAATATATATAAACATGGAAAAGTTCGGGTCACTACACCCTTTGCGTAGTGTTAGAACATACACTAGACCCGAAAATATATTTCATCCGCTAACGGTAGCGAACCGTCCGAATGAGGCTCGTCAAGCCCATGTGATCACATAATATAAGTTCACGTTTACACCCTGCACGTGTAACTAATGATAATTGAATTGAGGATTTTTGTTCAAACCCGTACGTGGAATGTTCGTTTTCGTACTTGTGTTCAATGTATAAAAGTATGATACGTATATGTTTCTCATCTCATAGTTTAAAGCATAAAATTTGTTTGAAAGATGGGACTATGATCTCACCTTGAGTGCACGTATGAAAAGTACTTCACAAAGTAACGTGTGCGAAGGATAGTGCTAGTCTTGACCTAAACAAATAGGTCGTATCAATAACGGTAAACACGATAGGTCAAAGATGTTCAATTAGTCCTATGGCTCGTTACGACTCGATTATCTAGCATGTGAAATCAAATTGTCAAGTTTCATGCAAGATACAAGTATAGAAACAAGTTAGAAAGGTTGCATAATCATTTGGTTAAGTTTGACAAAAAGTCAAACTTTGGTCGGTCAAAGTCAACGAAAAAGTCAACACGTTCAGGTCGGGTCCCGAACTATTTTTCTGAGGTTTTTAATCATATATGAGCATGTTAGAACAAGTTACATGTGAATCGGAGGTGCGTAGCATAGCAAACATTATTCAAAAATCGACAAAGTTGGACAGACCACTTTGGCGCGCCGCGCGGGAATATGGCGCGCCGCGCCATTACCTGTGCAGAGAATTCTGGCAGTTTTTAAGTTTTATGCACGAACCTAACTTCAACCAATCACCATTTATGACCCGCAAACAACCAAAGCATGTATCTTATATCATCGGAAAGGTATTTTGACAAGGAAAACAACTAAACACATTTCATCCATCACATTTACTTTTACAACAACCAAAATCACATTTAAAGCTCCTCATTAAATGCACTCAAGTTCATAAATGAAATTCGGTGATTCGGCAACCAATTTACATGAATGATATGCCGTTTCGAAGGTGATCAAGCATACAATACAACCTAACACTTACAAATAACATTTCATGTCATTCAAAGCATCAAAAGTTCATTTCAAGTTCATCAAACCCTAACCCAAATCCACCAAAACCAATAATCAAGTTTATGAAGTTTTCTAAAACAACCTACACATCAAATTGAAGCTAGTGCTACTAGTAACACATTTAATACTTGCACTTTACCATAACAACAACGTTTAAGCAACCAAATTACCAAATCAAACACACCAAAGTTCATATTAAAGCTAGTTACTTCAAATAACGAAATCGAGCATATAAATCATATAATCATGTTAGACTTGAGCCATAGACACTAATTAACAACTTTATAAGTTAAAAACATCAAGAACACAAAATCTAGTGATTTTAGAAAGTTACCAAAACTTGATGAAATCGGTATGGAATCGAAGAGGAAGATGAGAGGATTCCGAATATGCAATTTGTTTAGATGGATGCTTGCTCAATTTGATTTAGATGATGATTCTTGAAATTGGAGAATTTAGAGAAAATATGGAAGTAGAAGAAGAAAAGGGAAATGAAAAAGAAAAGATGGGGGGTGGGGGTTGACTAGTCAAAGGCTAGTCACCTCTTTGGCATTTTGGCGAAACTAGTCCCTCAAGTTCGTTTGCGGGTGCGTGAAATACCTAGACGAGATATTTTTAAAACACGTATTAACCGGAGATGTTATAAACATATAACGGGATTTAAATAGTTAAACGAAAAAGTAAACGGAAAAAGGCGGGATGTTACATAATATGCTTCAAAGTTTGTATATGTGTTCATGGATCTTTTGTAAGGGATTGTACAATTTGTTTTAAAGTTTGTAAATATGGTCTTGAGGGTGTTTTATCAGATTATACATAATGCTTTATATAATTGTACATATGGTCATGAGGGTGTTTTACCATAAGGTTGTACATAATGCTTCAAATATTTTACCATAAGCAATCTCTCTATCCGTCGAATAGAGAGAGGGATGACTTTCTCTACTTTTGAGAGTGTTTTCACTCTGGGTGGAGAAATGACTTGTCTTTATTCTCGGATAGAGGAAGGATTGTCTTCATCCCACCTCCCTCATACACCACTTATAGATGAAGTATATCAGGAGGATTTTCGGCCGATACGCAGGGTGCCTGTTCAAGATTTTTCGGCTCCCCTTCAGCCGTTCTGGACTTCAATGATCGAGTTTCCTCAATCGATTGAGTCATTGTAGACTTTACTGCAGATGAAGACTTTACTTCCTTTATAGATGTAGGATTGTAGGAACATCTTGGGTAAGATTTATTCTTAGTTCCTAATTAGGTTGGATGGGCTTAGTGGTCTTTTTACCATCCTTGTTTTTACATCTCTTGCCTACTGAAGCCGAAGCCTCATTTAGTGTAGGGCTTACTGTTATTTTTGAATATGATATGGAAATGGGTGAAGGAGTCCTAAAAGGCTCTAAGCCTTGGTCCGTATCACCAATAGTTTCAGTAACAGTTTGGTGTAAAGGGATATGATTCAAAGTCCTAGATCTAGTCATGCAGATAGTTGGTGGAGTCTGAATCATCTCATCAGGTTTAAAGCGTATCTTCTTCTTTGTTAGTTCGGGAGATGATTCAGTTGCTGACGTTTCGAATTCACTATCATCGGATGGTGACAGGGTAGGTGCATTCCTAGTTGGACTAGGTTCACTGATCCTCACTGGTTGTGATGATCGGGTTACCTTAGGTCATTTGAGGTTTATTCTAATTGATGTTTCAGCTGGTCCAGGTTGGTTTCTAGGTTCCTCTCTAATCTATTGGGCTGGAACCGCGCCTGGTTCAACTTGTTCTTGTTGTACCTAGTTTGGTAGAGGTAATCCTACTGCTTCAAGATATGGATCTATTCTACCATCCATGGGATCAACTAGCCTCGGCAACCATGCAGGTATTGGTGATGTGAACCTATTGTCACACATATTAGGTGTATTCATTTTCACCTCTGAGAATCTCACCATTCTCATTCCATGAGCAGATGGAACAGGTATATTGGCATTCCTGCAAGAGATTACTGCATCATTTATGAAAAGACAGAGAAACCTTGCACAATGAATGTACTTGTTTTGAGTTTTGTCCACTTGTGCCTGAACCAAATCCCATAGCAGCTCCGCATAGTTAGGATTTTCAACTCTTGTGAAAGAGTAGAACAACCTCAGCATTGGGATTTTCATGCTGTTAGAACCCTTAGGTGTCATCAGAAGACACCTGTTTATGATCGAAAAGATCACATACCACCTGTAGTGGAGAAATTTCTTTTGAAACTTAGCTGCAGAAACATTTGTATCTCCATTATATCCCAGATCAAATATGGAGTTCAACATGCCAGCATTAGATGGAAGTACTGAAGAGTTGTTAACAACAGGAAGACAGACTAAAGATCCTCCTGAAGTCAGCCTTAGTAATAGATCTCCTTCCATTAACTCCTCTCAATTCAAAAGAGAAATGAGCAAGTTCCCCTTGAGGGTTTGCAGCATTTAGTAGTGTAGCCTCAACAAATCTGAGTGTTCTGTCCAGAATCTAAAGATCTTGCTCAGGTACACTCACTATGTAACTTAAAGGACCCCATAGCTGATGTTGTTCCAGAATGGCCAACCAGTAGTTGCCAAGAATATTAGTCTCAGAATTGAAAAAGTAGTTGTTCGCCATTAGTTGCTTGATAAGAATAACAGACCACAAAATGTTATGAATAATCAATTTTCTTTATTCTTATTTCCTTGACATCTTTCTGATTTTTCAATTTTACAAGTTTTTATGAATTTTATAAGTTATAAAAACTTTTATTCCAATGTATTTACAAGTGTTTGAAAACCATGACATCCATTTTATACATTTAAGATTCAAACATATCAAGTATGATCATGCAAGATATGGTTTCACATGAATTAACAAACAAAACTTTCAAAAATCTAACAACACTTGGCATTTTTCACCAATATTAGGAGATTCGGTAACATGATATTCTTTCAGATTTGGTTACCAAATTTACTTATCCCTTCAAAATTATAAACTAGATTAACATGCAAGAGATTTTGATGTAAAACTCATGATTATTGTTTGAAATTTAACCAGATATTTGAGATTCGGTATCAACAGAATCTGAGTTCCTTATAAGTAAAACATGGTAGATTCCGTAATCATCAAATCAATCATTTATGAACTATAAACATGTAACCCTAGCCATTTATTCATTAAGATCATAATCAGATTCACTTTCAAACTCACAATGAACAGATCATCATATTAATTCAAGAACAGATTCGGTTTACTGTAGATCTAACGGATTTGGTATTTACAGAATCCATCAATCTTGAATCAAACATGCATTCTAAGTCGTTTTTCATGTAAACCTCACATAACATCCATCATTTAATCTCAAAATAACATCATCTAAGTTAACAAATATGTTTAACCATCAAAATTAGTTTTCTTTTTATTAGATTCGGTTTACTTAGATTCAAACAATTATTTTATCTAAGCATGAATATATTGAATTTTTTTGTTTTAATAACTTTCGTAAGACTCAGATCTATTCATTCATATAGAAAACTTGATTAAGATAGAGATTTATCAAAGATTGATTTGAAATTGGTC
Source organism: Rutidosis leptorrhynchoides (assembly GCF_046630445.1). Lineage (NCBI taxonomy): Eukaryota > Viridiplantae > Streptophyta > Magnoliopsida > Asterales > Asteraceae > Rutidosis > Rutidosis leptorrhynchoides. The sequence continues at coordinate 399,364,603 of NC_092343.1, forward strand.
TCAGATTCGGTAGGTGAATATCAGATTCGGGTAGCTTGAATATTTGAAAAGTAAAAAGTTTGACTTTTGACTCTTCTATTTATACACCGAATCCAGGGTCAAACTTGGGCCTAACCGAATGGGATTTGAAACAGAATGTCAGTCCATTAATTCCATTTATTCATTTTTAACAAACTTTGGAGAATCCAAATGTATATAATCACAAGTTTATCATTTTTCATCAAAATTTAAGATTGAGTGAATCTGAAAATTTGTAACCTACCGAATCTGCACTGTTTGGCTGTCAAATTCGGTAAAATGTTAAAAATAACATTTATTCAAGAAAAATCAAATCTTTTTTAATTTTAAGCTTTTCCAATTTTTAGGATATTTCAAAAATAAAATTTGCACTTATTGATTTTGAACAATGTACAAGCCAAAATGAATTTTATAAGGTTTGCATACTGAGATGTATACAAGTCAAAATAAATTTTATCAATTAAAACATAAGTTTTTATGAATTCACTTTTGAAAATCTAATTTCTTTTTCATTTTCTCCCTTTCTCCCCCTCAAAATGTGATATACAGTTAAGTAAATCATTATTTTGATCCTTTCAAAGAAAATTACTAACTCCCCCTTAAATCAAGATAGTTATCAATCAGTTACCTCCCCCTTTCATAACTATTGAAATATAAACCTGATGTGTGAAATCGTGTCTATAATTTATATTAGGAAAATACCGTTTACAAAAGATTACACACTAACGAGCAGTGTACCCGATCGTGTAGCAGTATATATAGGTAAATCCAAGTATCGTTCCAAGGACAGTATTAAGCGCAATTCAAGATTATATTACTGAATGAAATTAATTAAACAGAAAATGAAATAAAAGAAAGTACGAATAATTGTTGGTGGCTATTTAACGATTAGCCAAATCAAGAGGAGTTATAAATTAAAGACAATATTTTGTGTGTTTTATATTCATAAAACGTTTTTAAATAGATGTGATATAGATAAGATGAAAATATGTTCACCTAGACTTTCTTCACAAATGTTGGATGTTTCTAGATTACGCCCTGATCAATTGCCAAATGCTTGCAAATTAACTAATCGGTTCACCAAGTTCCCTTGAGTAAACACTTCAAACTAGATTACACGACACAGAATTCCCTGTAGCCTAAGACCTATAATATGTGATTAATCAAATTGACTGACTGATAGACCCAAACCGTGACCTAGGGTTCCCTAAGATCAACAACCGTGCCAACTCTCGTTGTACACAATCTATCCCTGCTTCAACTAATTATTTCTGTGATTCAATCCCGTCTTCGGTTAAATGCACAAGAATCTAAAACAGTTTAATTAATTTACTTAATATGATAGACTCCAACAAACGTCACTAAATTGGACAACCAAATCAATCAATCAACTAAAAGCTTAGAACTTTATAAACAACTCCAATAGACTCCAATGAAATTTCTTTCTATTAGACAATCACAATTATCAATCAATTCAAAAATAAGTATCAACAAAAATAATCAAGTGTTCAAGATAATCAATCATAAAAATTACATCCAATAATGTATTTAGTCTAGATGAACATAAATAAATTAGCCAACAACCATGTTAAAAGATAAGATCAAAATCAATTGGGAATTCATAAGTTTGAGGAAAGAATCAACCAAAGATGATGATGAATCTTCAATGTTTGTAGGATTGCAATGCGTTAATGGATCGATTGGTTGGGATTGGTGACCTTGGAATTCCCCAAAAATCACCTTTTTTTCGTCCATAGAACTGCTGGAAAATGTCTCCCAAAAAAGTTGCTCCAGTTATGGTTGTAATTTAGCTTTTATACCCGAAAAAGTCACCAGGCCGAGCTGCGGCGTGGCACTCAGAAAGATGGCGCGGCGCTCCGTAACAAAGGACCAGACTATTTTTTTTTCTTTTCTCTCAGGCATATAATCCTGTTATACGGGGCGGAGCACCAATTGGTGGAGCGGAGCGCCAATTGGTGGAGCGGAGCGCCATATGCGTGTAACTTCGATTTTCACTTCCTCTTCAACTTAAACGCATCAAAACTCGAATAATACCCAAATGATCATAAATAACTCGGTAATTCAGGCACATAGAATATCATGGTGTCAAATGTACCTCGAAAAACCTCCAAATGCGTAATAACGAACTTCTCGGCTCCAAAACCATAATCCACATAATAATCGCGAATATTAACTAAAACTGTATCCAAATGGACTCAAAATGATGCATATTGCATTGATAAATATATGAGAAATGTGCAATATCAAATCACCCTACACTAGAGTCTTGTTTGTCCTCAAGCAAATCTGACTCGAAAATAATCTAATACCAAATGATAACGTCTTCATAAATGTAAGTAGAATCATCGAACATAACCAAATGAGAAACTAGCGTGGGTACGGTTAAAAGAGAATGAATCAACCATGTGACTTCCACTTGTAATCCCAAAATCTCCAACATTCCCAAATAAAGAATCGGCACAAAATAATAACTCGAACAAAGTGTACCAAATATGTAATCCAAATAAATGTAGAGGATCTTGAACCTGATAATGTCTTCATAAATATGAAACGGGGGATACAAGTGGAAGCCATGAGCTGAGAAGATGAGACCAATGAACAATGCGACCGTACGGGCTACCCCGCGATTGGTCAAGCCAATGCCTCCCACAGTACTTGACATCGCGAGATGTCGGTAAGAAAATAATGTGCTTAAGAGGATACACATTGCACCCAGATATCATCAATAATCATGAAATGATCATCTAATCTGTTAAGTCAATCATAAAGATTGAAGTTCATCAGGCTTAAAAGCTGATATCTTACCTTTTCAGAGGTTATCCATTGGCAACCTGATCAATCACTGACATTTTGTGTATCATGGTGCGCTTCCCATTTGGATAGCAAATCTCCCTCATTGAGACAAGCTTTGACTACCAGTTTCCCTGTTTGAAGTTGAGGCCTGGTAGATTTTCAGTCGATTTTAGCAATGACTTTTCAAGATTTTTCGTCACCCTACAACTGGTCTGGACTACAACTTCTGAAATGAATCAGCAAGTGTGTCGTTCGGGAGACTTGACTCCCTTAAGGATGAAATGGATACATCTTATGTGGTCATATTAAGTATTCGGACGCAACATTGTCCTTGTTAGGAGAAACAATGAGGATCGCCTTAATTAAGTTTTTCGATCTATCGCATTACTCGGTTTCGACCACGCGATCCAATCACTGCTCGTACGGTTGACACCCGTTTTGGTACAGGTGACCTACGATTAAATTCTGAAGAATTCGTAGGATTTCACGTTCAATGGTAATGAACGTGTTTGGAAGTTCAAGACTTCCTCTTCCCACAGTACCTTATATTGTGAAATGATATTAGTATAAAATGGTATAGTTTAGGAAGTCTGCTATACCAAGTAGGACGTACACTTGGAAGACTTTACTTCCTATATAGGATGGAAACGATACATCCTAGGGTTAAAGGAAAGTGTCACCCACAGTTCCCCTTGGTTTTAGGGAAACGACACGGAACAAGCATAATTTCCGAGCCAACTAGACCCGGCTTTGGCCTCGGGCGGAAAGAATACAGGAAACGACGTTATGCGCTCGTCAATTCGTAGGTAACAACTTGCCAATTTTCATAGCAAAAGATTTTGGCTTCTTTGAAATCACGAATTAAACCATAAAATTTTTAAATCCAAGTATCGTTTCAAGGACAGTATTAAGCGCAATTCAAGATTATTAACTAAATGTAATTAATTAAACAGAAAATGAAATAAAGGAAAGTACGAATAATTGTTGGTGGCTATTTAATGATTAGCCAAATCAAGAGGAGTTATAAATTAAAGACAATATTTTTGGTGTTTTATATTAATAAAATGTTTTTAAATAGATGTGATATCGATAAGATGAAAATATGTTCACCTAGACTTTCTTCACAAATGTTGGATGTTTCTAGATTACGCCCTGATCAATTGCCAAATGCTTGCAAAATAACTAATCGGTTCACCAAGAATTCCCTTGTGTAAACACTTTAAACTAGATTACACGACACAGAATTCCCTGTAGCCTAAGACCTCTAATATGTGATTAATCAAATTGACTGAATGATAGACCCAAACCGTGACCTAGGGTTCCCTAAGATCAACAATCGTGCTAACTCTTGTTGTACACAATCTGAAAGGACCCGTTCATATACATTATAAACGATTCACAATAGTTGATTACATTGCGAGGTATTTGACCTCTATATGATACATTTTACAAACATTGCATTCGTTTTTAAAAGACAATCTTTCTTTACATCGAAAATTGATAGGCATGCATACCATTTCATAATATCCACTATCCAACTATAAATTGATTTAATAATAATCTTTGATGAACTCAATGACTCGAATGCAACGTTCTTCGAAATATGCTATGAAAGACTCCAAGTAATATCTTTAAAATGAGCAAATGCACAGCGGAAGATTTCTTTAACACCTGAGAATAAACATGCTTTAAAGTGTCAACCAAAAGGTTGGTGAGTTCATTAGTTTATCATAATCATTTATTTCCATCATTTTAATAGACCACAAGAATTTCATTTCCAGTTCTCATAAATATACGTCCCATGCATAGAGACAAAAATAATCATTCATATGGTGAACACCTGGTAACCAACATTAACAATATGCATATAAGAATATCCCCATCATTCCGGGATCCTCCTTCGGACATGATATAAATTTCGAAGTACTAAAGCATCCGATACTTTGGATGGGGTTTGTTAGGCCCAATAGATCTATCTTTAGGATTCGCGTCAATTAGGGTGTCTGTTCCCTAATTCTTAGATTACCAGACTTAATAAAAAGGGGCATATTCGATTTCGATAATTCAACCATAGAATGTAGTTTCACGTACTTGTGTCTATTTTGTAAATCATTTATAAAAATTGCGCATGTATTCTCAGCCCAAAAATATAAAGGGTAAAAAGGCAAATGAAACTCACCATACTGTATTTCGTAGTAAAAATACATATAACGTCATTGAACAAGTGCAAGGTTGGCCTCGGATTCACGAACCTATATTAATTATATATATTTATATGTTGGTCAATATTTGTATAGCAATTTAGGTCAGGTCATAGTGTAATCCTATCCTATAGCTCGAGTCTGACTCTACAGTATAGTAACATGTTATATTACTCATGCTCAATTAAGATTCTAGTAAAAGGTGACGTGTGAAACAACGTAACACAAATGGTTTCATAATCATAAAATAGTATTTTAGGTTTTTTTTTTTTTTTTTTTAGAGAAAATCAACACAAAAAGTTAACTGAAAAGTTAACAGGAAAAGTCAAAGTTCAAAGTCAAAAGTCAAAGGTTAAAGTCAAAAGTCAAAGGTCAAAGTAAAAATGAGGTCGCATGTAAATATATAATAACTTATACAAAAATGATTTTCGGTCAAACATGACTAAACGGGCCACTTCAGCTATTTTTAGAAAAATTATCGGAACTCCGATTGATAAACGGCCAAAGATAAAAGTTACACATTACCAAAAAGATTAAGCATAAATATTACATAAGTAAACTAAACCTAGACAACTCGTAGTTGCCAACGCATTTTCGACGTTTCAAAGTTAATTTTTCAGCTTTAATAAATTTACAAAAGTGATCGAGTAGCCTGCTTTGGAGATTTTTAGAAAATTCCTCAAAACTCGTATTGACAAACGGTCAAAGCCTGCAAATTCTTGTTACCACAAAGATATAACATGATTTTTGGCAAGAGTAAACACATATCAAGCCGACCATGACAACTGATACAAAATTGACATTTTTAAATAAAAAAGTTTCAGCTCTTTTTAGAATTTTAAAATGTACCAAAACCGTCAACTTTGATGATTTTTAAAAAAATCGTCGAGACTCGAATTGACAAACGGCCAGAGTCTTTTGTTAGACCTTACAGCAAAGAATTCAGTGGTATTTTTTTTTATATATGAAACAACGCAGATCAGCGAGAATTTCAGTTCCCGTTTCGACATTTCATCAAAATTTGCAAAACTTCTTTTGTCCATAACTTGACAACCGTTCAACGAAACGAGACGTGCTTTATATGAAAATTCATCTACTCGACGAGTAGAATCCGAATAACCACTTTTTATAACCCAAAAAATTAGTTCACTAATTATCATCAGCAATTTTAATTACGAAATTAATTATGCAATTTGTTTATTTCATAACTTTCTAACCGTTACTTGGATTCAAGTGATTCTTAAACCAAAATTCAACTATTTTTCGCTAGCTTTCCAACGACATGCATATCTTATACCTTATCTCAATCGTATATGTAACTAATTCAGGAATCAACATAACCTATCTAATGGCAATATCAAAAGTACAAGCATGCATAATCCTATATACTCGAGCACTAGTCAGGGATACACTATTAGTATGTAAAAATTAAATTATGAGTACTCACATATCAATATTGAGATTCAATATTGCAGGAAAGGTACGTAAATGCAACGGAGATGATAAACACTATATTGACCTCACGAGCATACCCATGAACCATACTCAATCACCTCCATAGCTATAACCCATAATTTCCTTAATCCTATCCCACTCGAAAAAACAACTTCGAAATCACTCGGACAGCACTCCGTCGTAATATTTTATGTATACTAATAATATCTTGAGATAATACGGAGTAAATATATATATGTAAATCGATTGAGAGAGTTTAGAGAAAACTATTTTCAAGTTTCTATGAAATAATGAAACCTATTGAATTCTATTTATAATAGATTTTTGAATTATTAAAGTGAATTATTAAAGTATGAATTATTAAAGTGAATTATTAAAGTATGAATTATTAAAGTGAATTATTAAAGTGAATTATTAAAGTATGAATTATTAAAGTGAATTATTAAAGTATGAATTATTAAAGTTAAAGTAAAGTAAAAATAAAGTAAATGTAAAGTTTAAGTATAGTAAAAGTATAAAACTATGTACGTATAATACGCGTATAAATATATATAATATTAATTTAAATCATTATATATATTTAATAAAATAAAATATAAATATCGTTATCTTTATCATACTAGTTAAGTAATGAGTTGTCAAAAGTGGTTCTAGATATTTATAAAAGTTATATACGTTTTAATAATAAAGTTCTTTTTAAACTGAAAACGTTTTTGTACGTTTGAAACTAAATAGATCAATCGAGTCTTTATGAGATTCAATCTTCCACTATCCTTTGTCTAGTTCTCAATGATTGACAATTTGTTCATATTTATAAATCACTTTACCATTTTTCGAATATTGTTAAAATGAAAAGATTTCTCAAATCAACGTGGGCCTTTCAACAGAGACTTGTAATTATAATTTAATATATCTGATAATTCAATCATTTGATCTTATCTTCTAATTCCATTGATAAACATTTTGAAACAGATACAATCATATAAAGTATTTAATCTAATATTTTGTTTACGTTTCAAGTTATAATATATATACACATATACATATATAATCATATTCGTTTAATGGTTCGTGAATCGTTGAAACTTGGTCGAGGTTGAATGAATGTATGAACATAGTTTAAAATTCTTGAAATTTAACTTAACAAATATTGCTTATCGTGTCGGAATCATATAAAGATTAAAGTTTAAATTTGGTTGGAAATTTCCGGGTTGTCACAGTACCTACCCGTTAAAGAAATTTCGTCCCGAAATTTGAGTGGAAAGGTCGTGAATGATAATAAGTATGTTTTCATGATGCATACGGGTTGAAAATTAGAGTTTTATCATCAGCGAATAATTTGGATAAACAATCCATTTATATGAAGAGTACGAATGATGCTAACATAGAAGAGTGAAATGAGTAAGTGTAGATTCATCTTATCATTTGACGTAGATATGATTGATTCCCAGATTTTAAGGGATTTGAAGAAAATCTTCTTAATAAGATTTGACTCTCCGGTAATCAAGGGAATTAGGATCCGCTTTAAATGCGATCATCCATTTTAATTGTTCTGTCGGAGATTTTCTTATAAATTCACCTCCTTCGTTTCCTTACAACTCACACCATATGTTGATGCATTTTATGCAAGTCCCTAGACATCTACCCACGTCCATTGCAGGTACAACAGTTTACAGGCCACCATGATTGCTCGTTATTATCCTATCCGTGTTTGTATGTGGTTACAGGAACTGCAGGAACGAGATTTAGATGTTTGACTATGTTAGACTTAGTCAGACGTACGAGTGAAGCCTCACTAGTACGGCTGACAGGCTCATACGCATGGTTGATGCTGAGCTAAGTCACAATTACAACCTAAATGATAAGACACGAGTGAGTGATCACCCGTACGGTTGATGAAGCCAACTCGTACGTGTGATGAATGAATCATATGGGTGTGTCAACAGCAGGGGTATATAAAGTCTTATGTTCTTCATTTTAGGTTAAGCCTCTCATTTGTTACACACACTTAGATCTAGTGAGCTCCTTCTATTCTCTCTCAGTCCAAATCACCCAGGTGGTGAATAATAGCTCTAGGTGTTGATCTAATCACACTTGATTTAGTTGTGGTTTGACTAAATTAATCAAAAAAAACTTAACCTATTCACTAGAGGGTTTGATTCACTTATTCTGCCATTGTATGAGTTAAATCTGTTGATTTCTAAGTTCCTAGTCATGTTTCATCACCTTCTATTCTTTCCCCCTCAACTCATATTTTAAAGTATTCATCAATATGCTCCATCCAGTTCTGATTCTCGATATACTTCTAACTTTCATATCGGTTATTCTTCTTTTTTTTCATCTACCGCCGGAAGAATCTATTTACTTCTACTATACTCTTGGGTTTATAGTGTTCCTAGTTCTCCCGTGTCTTTATATTGCTATATGCATCAATATATATGGTTTATAATTTCTGGTTTGTCGTTGGGCTTTATATGTTCCCTTATATTTCAAAGTCTCTGCTTCTGTCTTCTATAATCATTATCATTCATAGTTAATGCTCTCTTTTATTTGCTGCAATTTATACCCCAATTTCTATTTCGGAGTTTTGTCCTTTCGTTTCTTCTTCTTGCGATTAAGCACCGCTTGTAATGGTCCAGAATTCACGGATATGAATTTTAAAATGAACATTGTTAATGTTCTAGGAAGGAAATTGTGATGGCACGATCTTGACTTGTCAAATTACTAAAATACCTTGGAAAAGGCCGAATCATCAAGAAATATTTTCTTGATATTTTAGAGGTTAAATAGAATACAAGAGTCGTATGACATGGCACATGATGATGTTATGATCTGTGAATCATCACGTTCCATTTAGAAACTCAGCATGACTTACTGTAATATAATCACATTGATCAAGTGTCATTATATTATACTAATTCATGCTTCAGTTCCCAACACTACTTCAAAATATTCCTATTTTAAACTTGAATGTTTCAGAATTTAGAAACTAAAATAGTTTCTTTTATGATGTAATACAGATAGCGCAAAGAGGTAAATGATTTCAAATAAGAAAAATTAAGAAAATATCTTCAGAAATATGGAGGATATTTATAATGAAAGATATGATGATATTTTAGAATTTCTAATATCAGAGGATGATGAAGAATATTGTCCGCAGGGGTTTAGAGTCAGGAGCAAGGTATTCGTTAATGACTTCAGTAGATACTGAATTATTTGGATCCTTTGAAGTCAGGTTCAGTCTTTGTAATTTGTCCACAGCCTCCTTCCTACTTTGCTCAATCCGTTTTCCAGTTCCAAGACTTCTCTTTTTCTGCGCTTTGCCAGCACACCTATTCATTATCATCAAACTTTTATTGTTGAGGTCGTTTATAGTTTTTTTTTTTTTTGCTGCTTCATCAGTATTTTTCCATTTTCGGAGAACCAATTCGTAGTTCGAAGTGTTTTTCAGAATCTTCACATTCAAATTAAGTCCAGAAGATATACGTTATATATACACATATAACTGTTGGCGTAGACATGCTGCGAGATTTCAAAATACTGATTGCTAATTCCCAATGATTCGTATGGAAATTCTCATTACAAGATGCGAATGAGTAAATGATGGGGTTTCAATGAATAATTATAATGACTTTTTGGAGAGGCTAAAGTCAAAGGGTAATGAAGTTGTTGATACATCTGTTAATAATGTGGTGGAATGTAAAAGGTTCCCTGATAACGATGGTGTATATCTCAAGGTTATAATAAGGTTAGTCTGACTGAAAAGTCGAAGTTGACTTGCTGGAGCTGTGACAAAACTGGCTACTTTGAATAGGAGTCGCAAAGTTATTTTTGCTAATAAATGCTAAAGAATCTGACTCGGATACGTTGTTTAAACTTTTACTTTGGTTTCAAGAGTTTTTCGGGTACATAACTGTGGGTAACATGTGGTTGGATCATCATCTCGATTGCTCATCATTCGAAGTGTCTTCAGAAATTTTCGAAGGGTTTGAACACAGATTGTAATCGTTAACATACATTTGATGTTCTAACACAGTTTTGAAGTCAAAATATAGCTTGTGAAAGATGTAAGGATCTAAGAGTGATGATTTTGGTCATATCTCAAGTTGAATTTTGAGATTTCAAAATCAGAATATGTAATTAAATTTTGAATGAGTATGGTTGTTTTGATTTCTATAAAAGAATGTATATTGTTGTGAAAGTAGGGAGTATAATGGATGATTTGCTGAATCAGATTCGAAGAATGTAATATATTAATTGTGAATTTATATATCTCTCGGGTATTACCTACCCGTTAAAAAAAATTTCACAATTAATATTTTGTACAAAATAATTTTATTACAGTCTTTATGAAAATATATATATATGTATATTTTCTTCAGATGTAACATAGATTTAATGAGTTAATGTTAAATTAAACTCATTTGATTTACGGTTGAAACTAGAATTGAATAATCCCTAAAGGCTTTAAAAAGTACATAACTTTGCAGTATTTCTTTAATGACATTGAAATTATGAATCAATACTTCGTTATTTGTTGATGTATGATGTTCGGTTCGTGGAATTCTTGTGAATTTCGCAAAGTACGAATGATGTTATCTGAAAAGTTTCGGGTACATCGATGATGAAAGTGTAAAATCAAATATATACTTGATTTATTATGAATTGGAATTTGTTGAATTGCGACAGAGATTGTAGTTAACGCTGGTTAAGTTGCGGCCGAAGGACGTACATTATTGCATATTTGTAATATGAATTAACCGAGTAGTTAAGATTCACATACAATAGCTTAGCACGGAAAGATTTATTTTTATTTCAAAATATATAAAATATACATATAATTTCTTCAAAGAGAATGAGTTAATTCTTCATAACTCGTTGATACAATATACGGGTTATTGATTCGTAATGATGTCCATAGTGATTCTTGAGCTGACGGAGTTTGTGATGTTATAGGTGTTGTTGATTCTGATGTTGACTGTACTGATGATGCTGGTGACGCTGACGGTATTGTTGATGCAGTTGGTAAAACAAGTTTAGCTTGTTAATCACACACCATTTTTGTCAGGGTTTCTACTCTTCCTTCTATCATTTTGGTTCGCTTAACTGATTTATAGTTAGGGCTAGATTAGATAATCTCTAAGACTTTAGAGATTACATAATCTGCGCGGAATGTTTCTCCAATGAAGTTATGAATTAATACTTCGTCGGTTATTGTTGTTGGTATTCCTTGGTATCTACAGGGCGTATGACATTGGTGCTCGTGGGACAGAGTGTAAAGTTGAGGTTTACGACGTGATTGTGGTTGGGGTGGTAATGGTACTATTGGCGTTGATGATGGTGTTACTGGTTATGCTGCTGATGCTGCTGCTGGTGTTTGTAATCTCTGCACCATATTCTCCAAAGCCACTACCCGAGCGCGAAGCTCGTTGACTTCTTCTATTACACCGGGGTGATTGTCGGTTCGGACGAGCGGATAAATAAAATCTAAAATTTTATGTAATATATAATCGTGACGAGATACTCTGGAAATGAGCGAGAAAATGGTGTTTCGAACAGGTTCGCCGGTAAGTGCTTCAGGTTCTTCATCAAGAGGGCAATGTGGTGGATGGAAGGGATCACCTTCTTCTTGTCTCTAATGATTGAGGAGGCTACGAACCCATCCCCAATTCATCCAGAATAGGTGATGACTGATTGGTTGATCTATTCCGGTCACACTGCTTTCGGAGCTGGAGTGGGATTCCATTTCGAAATCCGAGGAACTTGAATTAATGATGAATTCCATTTCGTACGATTGAATAAGGATTTTTTTTTTTCGATATGAAATGATTTTCGGTTATCGGATGGTATTCTAATTACATAGAATATCCATATATATAGAACAAAAGATTTCGTAAATTACGGAGGAATTTACGGGATATATCAGGCAACGTTTACAGTAATAGATACGATAAGATATGATTTAGCAGATACGCTAAGATATGAATTTTTTTGTCTATACACTATTAATGCAATCAATGCAGCAAGACGTGTCTTAGACTAAAAATGATAAGCAGGTAATTTCCTGACGATGATAAGTAGTTAATTTTTGACACAAAATGATAAGCAAAACTATTGACGTGCAGACACGGTCGAAGTCCAGACTCACTAATGCATCCTATCGACTTATCTGTTAGACACACTAATGCAGACCTGGTTCGCTAAGACCACCGCTCTGATACCAACTGAAAGGACCCGTTCATATACATTATAAACGATTCACAATAGTTGATTACATTGCGAGGTATTTGACCTCTATATGATACATTTTACAAACATTGCATTCGTTTTTAAAAGACAATCTTTCTTTACATCGAAAATTGATAGGCATGCATACCATTTCATAATATCCACTATCCAACTATAAATTGATTTAATAATAATCTTTGATGAACTCAATGACTCGAATGCAACGTTCTTCGAAATATGCTATGAAAGACTCCAAGTAATATCTTTAAAATGAGCAAATGCACAGCGGAAGATTTCTTTAACACCTGAGAATAAACATGCTTTAAAGTGTCAACCAAAAGGTTGGTGAGTTCATTAGTTTATCATAATCATTTATTTCCATCATTTTAATAGACCACAAGAATTTCATTTCCAGTTCTCATAAATATACGTCCCATGCATAGAGACAAAAATAATCATTCATATGGTGAACACCTGGTAACCAACATTAACAATATGCATATAAGAATATCCCCATCATTCCGGGATCCTCCTTCGGACATGATATAAATTTCGAAGTACTAAAGCATCCGATACTTTGGATGGGGTTTGTTAGGCCCAATAGATCTATCTTTAGGATTCGCGTCAATTAGGGTGTCTGTTCCCTAATTCTTAGATTACCAGACTTAATAAAAAGGGGCATATTCGATTTCGATAATTCAACCATAGAATGTAGTTTCACGTACTTGTGTCTATTTTGTAAATCATTTATAAAAATTGCGCATGTATTCTCAGCCCAAAAATATAAAGGGTAAAAAGGCAAATGAAACTCACCATACTGTATTTCGTAGTAAAAATACATATAACGTCATTGAACAAGTGCAAGGTTGGCCTCGGATTCACGAACCTATATTAATTATATATATTTATATGTTGGTCAATATTTGTATAGCAATTTAGGTCAGGTCATAGTGTAATCCTATCCTATAGCTCGAGTCTGACTCTACAGTATAGTAACATGTTATATTACTCATGCTCAATTAAGATTCTAGTAAAAGGTGACGTGTGAAACAACGTAACACAAATGGTTTCATAATCATAAAATAGTATTTTAGGTTTTTTTTTTTTTTTTTTTTAGAGAAAATCAACACAAAAAGTTAACTGAAAAGTTAACAGGAAAAGTCAAAGTTCAAAGTCAAAAGTCAAAGGTTAAAGTCAAAAGTCAAAGGTCAAAGTAAAAATGAGGTCGCATGTAAATATATAATAACTTATACAAAAATGATTTTCGGTCAAACATGACTAAACGGGCCACTTCAGCTATTTTTAGAAAAATTATCGGAACTCCGATTGATAAACGGCCAAAGATAAAAGTTACACATTACCAAAAAGATTAAGCATAAATATTACATAAGTAAACTAAACCTAGACAACTCGTAGTTGCCAACGCATTTTCGACGTTTCAAAGTTAATTTTTCAGCTTTAATAAATTTACAAAAGTGATCGAGTAGCCTGCTTTGGAGATTTTTAGAAAATTCCTCAAAACTCGTATTGACAAACGGTCAAAGCCTGCAAATTCTCGTTACCACAAAGATATAACATGATTTTTGGCAAGAGTAAACACATATCAAGCCGACCATGACAACTGATACAAAACTGACATTTTTAAATAAAAAAGTTTCAGCTCTTTTTAGAATTTTAAAATGTACCAAAACCGTCAACTTTGATGATTTTTAAAAAAATCGTCGAGACTCGAATTGACAAACGGCCAGAGTCTTTTGTTAGACCTTACAGCAAAGAATTCAGTGGTATTTTTTTTTATATATGAAACAACGCAGATCAGCGAGAATTTCAGTTCCCGTTTCGACATTTCATCAAAATTTGCAAAACTTCTTTTGTCCATAACTTGACAACCGTTCAACGAAACGAGACGTGCTTTATATGAAAATTCATCTACTCGACGAGTAGAATCCGAATAACCACTTTTTATAACCTAAAAAATTAGTTCACTAATTATCATCAGCAATTTTAATTACGAAATTAATTATGCAATTTGTTTATTTCATAACTTTCTAACCGTTACTTGGATTCAAGTGATTCTTAAACCAAAATTCAACTATTTTTCGCTAGCTTTCCAACAACATGCATATCTTATACCTTATCTCAATCGTATATGTAACTAATTCAGGAATCAACATAACCTATCTAATGGCAATATCAAAAGTACAAGCATGCATAATCCTATATACTCGAGCACTAGTCAGGGATACACTATTAGTATGTAAAAATTAAATTATGAGTACTCACATATCAATATTGAGATTCAATATTGCAGGAAAGGTACGTAAATGCAACGGAGATGATAAACACTATATTGACCTCACGAGCATACCCATGAACCATACTCAATAACCTCCATAGCTATAACCCATAATTTCCTTAATCCTATCCCACTCGAAAAAACAACTTCGAAATCACTCGGACAGCACTCCGTCGTAATATTTTATGTATACTAATAATATCTTGAGATAATACGGAGTAAATATATATATGTAAATCGATTGAGAGAGTTTAGAGAAAACTATTTTCAAGTTTCTATGAAATAATGAAACCTATTGAATTCTATTTATAATAGATTTTTGAATTATTAAAGTGAATTATTAAAGTATGAATTATTAAAGTGAATTATTAAAGTATGAATTATTAAAGTGAATTATTAAAGTGAATTATTAAAGTATGAATTATTAAAGTGAATTATTAAAGTATGAATTATTAAAGTTAAAGTAAAGTAAAAATAAAGTAAATGTAAAGTTTAAGTATAGTAAAAGTATAAAACTATGTACGTATAATACGCGTATAAATATATATAATATTAATTTAAATCATTATATATATTTAATAAAATAAAATATAAATATCGTTATCTTTATCATACTAGTTAAGTAATGAGTTGTCAAAAGTGGTTCTAGATATTTATAAAAGTTATATACGTTTTAATAATAAAGTTCTTTTTAAACTGAAAACGTTTTTGTACGTTTGAAACTAAATAGATCAATCGAGTCTTTATGAGATTCAATCTTCCACTATCCTTTGTCTAGTTCTCAATGATTGACAATTTGTTGATATTTATAAATCACTTTACCATTTTTCGAATATTGTTAAAATGAAAAGATTTCTCAAATCAACGTGGGCCTTTCAACAGAGACTTGTAATTATAATTTAATATATCTGATAATTCAATCATTTGATCTTATCTTCTAATTCCATTGATAAACATTTTGAAACAGATACAATCATATAAAGTATTTAATCTAATATTTTGTTTACGTTTCAAGTTATAATATATATACACATATACATATATAATCATATTCGTTTAATGGTTCGTGAATCGTTGGAACTTGGTCGAGGTTGAATGAATGTATGAACATAGTTTAAAATTCTTGAAATTTAACTTAACAAATATTGCTTATCGTGTCGGAATCATATAAAGATTAAAGTTTAAATTTGGTTGGAAATTTCCGGGTTGTCACACAATCTATACCTGCTTCAACTAATTATTTCTATGATTCAATCCCGTTTCCGGTTAAATGCACAAGAATCTAAAACAGTTTAATTAATTTACTTAATACGATAGACTCAAAAAAAGGTCACTAAATTGGACAACCAAATCAATCAATCAACTAAAAGCTTAGAACTTTATAAACAACTGCAATAGACTCCAATGTAATCTCTTTCTATTAGGCAATCAAAATTATCAATCAATTCAAAAATAAGTATCAACAAGAATAATCAAGTGTTCAAGCTATCAATCATCAAACATATAATAATCAATCATAAAAATTACATCCAACAATGTATTTAGTCTAGATGGACATAAATAAATTAGCCAACAACCATGTTAAAAGATAAGATCAAAATCAATTGGGAATTCATAAGTTTGAGGAAAGAATCAACCAAAGATGATGATGAATCTTAAATGTTTGTAGGATTGCAATGCGTTAATGGATCGATTGGATGGGATTGGTGACCTTGGAATTCCCCAAAAATCACCTTTTTTCATCCCTAGAACTGCCGGAAAATGTCTCCCAAAAAGCTGCTCCAATTATGGTTGTAATTTAGCTTTTATACCCGAAAAAGTCACTAGGCTGAGCCGCGGTGCTCAGAAAGATGGCGCGGCACTCCGTAACAAAGGACCAGTCTATTTTTTTCTTTTCTCTCGGGCATATAATCCTATTATATGGGGCGAAGCGCCAAATGGTGGAGCGGAGCGCCATATGCCTGTAACTTCGATTTTCACTTCCTCTTCAACTTAAACGCATCAAAACTCGAATAATACCCAAATGATCATAAATAACTCGATAATTCAGGCACATAGAATATCATGGTGTCAAATGTACCTCGAAAAACCTCCAAATGCGTAATAACGAACTTCTCGGCTCCAAAACCATAATCCACATAATAATCGCGAATATTAACTAACACCGTATCCAAATGGACTGAAATGACGAATATTGCCATAATAAATATATGAGAAATGTGCAATATCAAAACCCATGGAGTTATCATAAGTTCAAAAGCTCCCCCTAGAAAGATACTATCTAAAGCATTGGAGTTTAGTTGCTCCCCCTAGAAAGTATATACTCCCCTAAACACATGATCTCAGGATTAAGTACCAAAAGGATTAAGGAAATTAAGAACTATACTCCACCATGCCTATTTGTTGAATCAAAAACTTTAGCCTAACCTCATCCAAAGGTTTA
Source organism: Rutidosis leptorrhynchoides (assembly GCF_046630445.1). Lineage (NCBI taxonomy): Eukaryota > Viridiplantae > Streptophyta > Magnoliopsida > Asterales > Asteraceae > Rutidosis > Rutidosis leptorrhynchoides. Next base: position 399,382,058 of record NC_092343.1, read on the forward strand.
GTAAACTTGTCGGCTAATTGTACTTTTGTAGGCACGAAATATAATTCTACATCTCCCTTTTCTACATTGTCTTTGATAAAGTGATAACGAATATCTATATGTTTGGTCTTAGAGTGCTGGATCGGGTTGCTAGTAGTGGTAATTGTACTTTGGGAATCACAGAATATTGGGGTCTTAGTGATCTTAAAGACATAGTCTAATAGTTGAGTTTGCATCCACAAAAGTTGTGAACAACAGTGAGCTACAGCAATGTACTCAGACTCAGCTGTTGATAGTGAAACACAGTTTTGTTTCTTGGATGACCAACCAACTAGTCTACTTCCCAACATCTGAATGGATCCGGATGTGCTTTTTCTATCTACATGACAACCGCCATGATCCGTATAGGTATAAGCAGTAAGATTGAAATCAGATCCATGAGGATACCTTTAACGTATTGGAAAATTCTAACCACCACTTTGGAGTGTAATTTCTTAGGGTTGGACTGAAACCGAGCACAGATAGTTACAACAAGTGTAATGTATGGTCTACTTGCTGTCAAATACATTATAGAACCAACCATGCTTCGATAAAGAGTTATATCAAAGGGTGTCCCATTTTCACCAGCATCCAAAAATTTCCTCATTGGTGTTCTTCTTGAAGATGAACATTCAGAAAAGCAGTTTTGACATCCATTTGAAACACCGTGAACTTCATATGAGAAGCATAAGCAAGAAAAAGACGAATAACCTCAATCCTTACAACCGGAGAAAACGTGTCATAGTAGTCAATACCTTCTTGTTGCCTGTAACCCTTAGCTACAAGTCGTGCCTTATTTTGAATCACAACCCCATCAGAATCTTTCTTGTTTTTAAAGATCCACTTCACACCGATTGGTCTTTGACCCGTTGGTCTTGGAACAAACCGCCATATTTTTAAACGTTCAAATTGACCTATCTCTTTTTGCATAGCTATCACCCAGTTAGGATCAAGTAATGCTTGAGCCACCGAAGTTGGTTCAATCTTACTAAGAAAGGTAGTATACAAACACATATTCCGAGTAGCCCTTCGAGTTGTAACCGAAGCAGTAGCATTACCAATGATAAGATCAATAGGATGACTTTTAGTCCATTGGTTGGTATGTGTAAGAGGTTCAGGATCCGTAGTATCAATACAAACATTAACCGTTGTTGAAGTTGAGCCATGATCTTCTTGTTCTGAAGTAACAATGTCTAATGGGTTTGTTTGAGTTTCTGGAGAAACATCTAGAGTTGAATCAAATGATGCATCTTGGAGAGAGTCAAGATTAACATCAGGAGGTGGGAGGGAGGATGAAGAAATAACAGGTGAATCAGTTGGTGTCGTTTCTTCATCAATATGACTAGGTTGTGTCTCAATGGTAATAGATTGTGTTGGTGTAACCGGTACGGCATGAACATTTGAGTTTCGTTAAGGAGAATACAATGAATCAAACAAGATATCCAGTTCCTTTATAGTTACTGTAGGAACACCCTTCTTCAAGAAAATTGAGTTACGTGCGGAAGAAGTAGTAGCCAGGTTCGGATCGGTTTTTGAACTTAGTTGTTCAAAACCCATTCTCGATAACTCATCAAAACAAACATTGATGCTTTCCTTTATCATCGTTGTTCTTTTGTGATAAACACGATAAGCCACTTTGTTTGATGAGTAACCGATAAATATGGCCTGATCGGCATGAGCATCAAACTTTCTGAGGTTTTCAAAGTCGTCAAGAACATAGCATATACAACCAAATACACCGAAATAATTAACGGTCGGGCGTCTACCATATAATAACTCATAAGGAGTCTCATCATAACGTTTGTTTATGATAGTGCGATTTTGGATAAAACATGAAGTTGAAATGCCCCCCCCCCCATTTTTGGAGGTTGTTTGGAGTAGGCAAGCATCGTTCGTGCTGCCTCGCACAACGTACGGTTACGTCGTTCGACTTCTCCATTTTGTAGGGGGTTCTTGCAGCAGAGAACTGATGTTAATGCCTTGGTCTCGTAAGTAACTATCAAGCAGGTAAATCTTAAATTCCGTCCCATTATCAGTTCAGATGCTCTTAACATGTTTGTTAAAAGAGCGTTGAGTTTTCTTGATAAACTCAATGATAATGGCGGAAGTTTCAGATTTAGTACGCAAAAGTAAAATCCATGTAAATCAGGTATAATCATCAACTATGACATGCACATGTTTTCAGCCACCGAGGCTAGAAACCCGCATGGGTCCACATACGTCCATATGCAATAATTGCAAAGAAGTTGAAGTACTTGGGACTTTCTTAAGCGGATGATTAGTCCGGAGAAGTTTACCCATTGCACATGATGGAAACACATGATGCTTATGATATTGAAAGCTAGGAATACCATCAACCAAGTCTTTAGAGACTAGTCGATTGATACCCTTGTAATTTAGGTTTGACATCCGATGATGCAATAACCATGAATTTTCTTTTGTAGATCTAGCAGCTAAACACAAATTACCATTTGTTGGCGCATGATCTCAGTCAATAGTATAAGGTAAAGTACTACGTTTACCAACAAGGAGATCGTTGCCATCGGTGGATTGCACTGAAGACGTTCAAATACGACTTTGAGATCTTCGTCGCAGTATTGGATCACACTAAACAAACTACAACCCAGACCTTCAATGTATGAGACCCGTTTGATCGTTATGCCATTTTTCACATAATCTCCATAACCCGTAATCGGTGCAATTTCATTGTTTCCAAAAGTAACCGTTCCTAGAAATTTGTCAACAAAGTTCACAAGCAAGGATTTATCACCCGTCATGTGTCGACAACAACCGGAGTCGATATACCACACACAAATGTCGAAACCCTATACATGTTAATTTACCTAGAGTTTAGGTACCCAAAGCTGTTTGGGTCCTGTACGGTTAGTAACAACAAAAAACTTTGGATCGCATAAATATGTAACACGTAATGCATCATGCAATTTAGATTGTAAAGCATCATTCAAAAGCACATTACATGAACTATTAGCATAAGCAATCTCAAGTTTTACAGAAACATCAGAAGTCTTAACACACATATTATTCCAAGAAGATGCTTTGTTCACAGAAGTAAAATGAAATACATGAGATGGTTTCCTAGGTAGACTAGCAGTTTTCTTGATTTTGTTTGCTACTTGCTTAGAGCATGACTTAGGTACCCATTTCGACTTGTAATTCAAGTTTGGATTATGACATGTGACACGAAAAACACCTTTGTTAGTTTGACGTCCAAACTTTTTGTTTAACATGTGAGATGATTGATTTTTCAAAATCTCCATTTTGATTTGATGTTCTTTGTTATCATACTCACTCAAATCAGATTTTAGACTCGTGTGTTTTTTGAACTTCACGTGTTTCTTTAAAAGACTTTTCTTTGTATGATTTGACATTAACATCATAGGAATATGTTCAGTAGAATAAGAACCATCTGGATGATGAACCTTCTTAATAATAAATTTCTTTGAAGGTGAATCATTTGAAACACTTTTCCCCAATTTAGAACGTATAGGATTTTGAAGAATAGTAATGGGTTTAGAATCAGTAGATTTTGTTATCATCGTAACCTTCTTATCAATCCCACAAGCACATTCAGAAACTTTGTTCACACAAACAGATTTCATGTGTGATTTGTGTTCATTTGGAGAATCTTGCTTATGTGTGTTAGCCTGCTTTAGTAGAACTATCTTACAATTTAAGCTTTGAATCTCAAGACATAATTCCTCAGTAGAAACTAAGACTTCACCTTCCTTAAAAGCATAAGTACATTATTTCCTAGGGAGTGGAGGCAATTTATCACACATTTTAAGCATTTGTTTCAAAGATTTACATCTAAGTTGCAATTCAAAATTTTCCTTTTCAAGTTTATCAACTATGTGATTCAAATCTGTCTTTTCAGGCTTTGCTTCATTTGGTTCTACCTTAGGTTCAACTTTTGGTACTACCTGAGGTTCTACCTTTACATCTAAAGCCTTGTGACCTAGTTATTTCGACTTAGCAAATTTTAACTTTTTTTCCATGTTGTATAATTTGGTTGCAAACTTGTTGGTTAAGTCATTTAGTTCATGTGCTAGGTCTTCACCGATATGAAATTTTGGGACAGGACATGCAGTTAAGGCCGGTAGACTTGGTTTTGCTTCAATAGCAGGTTGGTCAAACACTTCATGTACAGTAATTTGAGAACTAGGTTTGCCAAAAACTTCATTCTTAAGCATTAAAATGTACTTCTCTAGCATGAGTGTAGGAATATAAACCAATCTACATGTGGGCACATAATTAGCATTTTGCATATTCTGTTCGTGTTCGACTAGTTCTTGTAAGAAGCTAGGGTTAGGTTTTCTCATTTTAGCATTTATCTTTTAACACACCAAGCTAATTTGAGCATATTTCATGGATGAACGATTAGCAATAATATCATCAATTTTAGCATGATTAGCAATAATATCATCAATTTTAACATCAGAAGCATGAGAAAAATACTTTGGTAAACGAGCTTGAATGTAATCAGAATTGTATAAACCGAGAACCTTTTCAGAAATTCCATCCAATGTCTTGGGATCTTCATACCCAACCCCCCACTTATCACCATGAATAGTTTTCGGTCTATTCATAAAGATTGTTTGCTTTGAAAGTTCCATGTCATTTATAGCCTTTGATTGCTCAGTTTGATAAAGTTTATCTTCATATTTAACAAGTAGAGCTTTCATTTGAAGAACATCTTTATTGAATAGTGAAATTTTAGATTTTTTTTTTATTATGGTTTCTTCCAATTGAACAATTTTCTTATTCAACTTGGAAATTGTGGGTTCATGTTGTTCCTTTAGGTCGAAAAGATCTTTTTTCTAAGAATTGAACTTTTTCCACAAGACGTTCGGATTTTAGTCAATAATCATTTCTTTCAATTTTGATCGGAAGAATTGATTTCTTAAGTTCTTCCAACTCAGTATTCATTGCACTGAGTTAGGTTCTCAAACGATTCACTTCTGATTATGAATTAGATGATGAAGAAGGTTTAGTCTCATTTAGTTTGATTTTCTCTTTTAAAGTTTTAATTTTAGTTTTCAAACCTTTAACTTCTTTAGTGATTGATAGTAAACTCCTCATCAATGTCTTTCGCATGTTCACAAAATTAGTTGGGATTTCAGTTAATTGTACCTGATCATCATCAGATGTTGAGTCAGACTTCTCCATTGCTTCATTGACTTTGATAGGTCACCTTGCAGACATTAGCATGTTCCTCCTCGGATTATGAATTATCCGTCCAATTGAACCAAATATCATCAACCAGTTTCAGCTCTCCTCCAGTCTCCATAACCTTTGCCATCAACATTTTCTTCTTGTAGTAAGCTGCATCCTTCTTCTTTGGCATTTTGCATTCACTAGAGAAATGGCCAGCTTTGCCACAATTATAGCAGATTGAATCTTCCTTCTTGGAATATTCAGAATGTTGAGGTTTTGAGAAGTCGGGTTTCTTGTAATAGGAGAAAGAAGATGAATTCTTGCGTTGGTTGCTTGATTTGCCTTTAAACTTGTATTTGTTCAAAACTTTGGTGAACATGTCAGCCATTTTGACCAGTTCAAGGTAAGAGTCATCAACATCCGAAAGATTGATTTCTTCATAATCAAGTGACTCCTCAACAAGCACTTTCTTTGATAAGCTTTTGGAAGTGGTATAAGATTTGCTCTTCTTCTTAGCAATGAGGGCAAGTGGATCACCCGGAGAAGACTCTTTCCTTCCCTCTTAAAGTTTAGACACGACTGGCTAATAATGCATAAGGACACCGACAAGCTCATGAATATTCAGCTTATCAATCTCCTTGGTGGACTGAATGATAGTTACATAAGGAAGCCAATCAGAATTGAACTTTTTGAGAAATTTCATGTTGACCTCAGCATGCACCTTAGTAATCTTACTCTTTTTCAACTCATTCAGAACAATCCCTGAGAAGTTCATCAGGTTCCCGCTTCAATTCTTCATAAAGTCCTAGTGCCTTGTTCAACTTGGTGACATCAGTCATGTCATAACCTTCTTGTTTCCTTCTGATCTCATCCCATACGTCTTTAGCAGATGTGTTGCTATCAACATATTCAAACAAATCATACGGGATAGATTGCATGATAATGTTCTTGGCCTCAATATCACCCTGAGCACGCTCACATTTCTCACCCGAGAATTCATAGACTGGTATTGGTAGACCTGTTTCTGCATGGTATTCAGTAACTGGTCCATCTCTTAAAGAAGCCCAAATGTACTTTTCCTTCTCACCCTTGTAGTTATGTACCGAGTGATATGATGGAGCCACTGGTAATACTTTCCATCAAACAGAACAGGAGGTCTGGAATCGAATCCAATGATCGAAGTATCTTGAGTAGACATTTTGATAAGAACTGAGGTAGATTCGGTAATGGATTCGGTAAGTCACAAAAATCCAAGAAACTGATTCAAAATCTAACAATAGAGAAAGTGTATTGTCAGATTCGGTTTCGGTAACTGTAGCAGATTCGGTATATCAGATTCTGTACCAGATTTTGATAAAAATAAACAGATTCTCACACTAATTCGGTATGTGCAAGATTAGAAGACTTAGAACATTTAAACCCCAAAATATACCAAGTATATTTGAGATTCGGTTTCGGTTTCTGATTCGGTAAAACCAGATTCTGTAATTCTGTAAAGAATCACAAACCAACTGAATTGTATGATTAACACCTGAATTGATTTGAATTCTGTAACCTTTCTGCAAAAGGAAACAATTTAGTAATATGTGAAAATCAATTAAACCGAATGTCAACTGTAGCAGTTGATATGCCGAATCTAAGTCTAAAACTTAGAGAATTGATCGAAACTCTGTTGAAAACACTTGAATTAGCTTCGTATCACCTAACCAAATGTGACTGAATCACAAACACACCACAATCAGCAACACCTTAACTGAATTTGCAAGTTGAAGTAGATTCGGTGAGGCAGTTATAATACCGAATGAAGATCAAATCACCAGAAAATGATGAATTGATAAAATTAAACTGACAAATTTATGCCTAATCACCTCACGAACACTGAATTCACTGATCTTCAATGGAACACAAAATCAATTTACCGAATGAGAGTGTTTTAGCCACGAACTCTTAACAATTGCTTGGTTCTCCATAATTGTTGTTGTAAAGCTGTTTTGATGATCGAAAAACTTTCTAATATATCTAATGAACCTTCGCTGAGCTTTTCACACAAATCTGAATCTGATGCAATCTAACCGAATGTGTTCAGAACTTGTAATCTTCAATCTTTGGATCGATTTAGTGATATAGAATCACTTCCTGAATGCTCTGATACCAAATGATAGGTCAGATTATGATGAGTAAATAAGAAACAAGAGTTAGAATGAAATTTGGGGGAACAGTAAACCGATTCGGTATTAGAGAGAAATTCGGTTACAAACCACAGCTTCTTAAACTCGTATACAATGCAATGACTATCTAATTAGGACTACTAAGGTTCCTTATATTGTCCTCTTCTAAGGAAGTATCTAATAAGCTTATTTCACAACTATACACCTTTGAGCTCCTAACAATATATATATATATATATATATATATATATATATATATATATATATATATATATATATATATATATATATATATATATATATATATATATATATATATATATATATATATATATTGTTGACATTCCTTTTTATTTTTTTTGTCTTTTCTTTCAAATTTACAATTTATTCCCCTCACACTTAGGTACTAATTGTAATTTATCAGAAGTATAGAAGGTAAAGTCACGATTTAATATAAACTTACCAAACAAAATTCACCAAAATTTTTAACACATTTATCTTTCTGTTCGGCGCGAGTTAGGTTCCACCGCCATCACCTTGCAAAGCGAAATAATTTTACGAATTAATGCAATAAATTTTATTCTATTCGGAGCTTCGATGCACTACCAACGAAGTATTTCTTTTTACCAATAAATATGGAAGTGATTTGAATTTACAGTATAAGTTCTTAAAATATTTATGAACACCAAATATAACTATTATAATATTAATTATGCATTACGACTCCTCCGAGTTACGTTCAATGACAAATTTTCATTGTACTCATATTTCTCTAAATGTTACATAGTATATAATTATAATTTATATATACTCATATTTCTCTAAATGTTACATAGTATATAATTATAATTTATATATAATTAAATAGATATTAATAGTGAGAAAAAAAATTATAGACATTAAGTTATTAATACCACCCAAAATCACTTTTAAAATTTTTCAACACCACAGACTCGTAATCTCAAAATAATAATTATTTGAAAAAAACAATTAATTTTGTACGATTATTTTACCCACCGTGCAATGCACAATTTTTAAATTTTGTCTACTCTACGAGCTCTTAAATAATTCTTATGTTTTTCTTATTTTTAATATCGTTATTTACATACTATTATGAAATGTAAATTATATTTTTTGTACGGGTTTTTGAACACCCGTACAACGTACTGGATATTTATATATATATATATATATATATATATTGAGAAATATTCAAATGAAATCAACCTTTAAGTTGAGATCTAAGGGACCAACCAGAATGCGATACGTGGCGCGATAATCACTTGTGATTGAAAAAAAAATTATAACATTTTTTTTTTAAAATTTTTTTTTCGAATTTTGTTTTTTGTTTTTTCGAATTTTTTTTCCAATCACATGTGATTGAATTTGAGATGCAGTAAATCACATGTGATTCTGCATGCCAATCACATGTGATTGTAAAACCCAATCACATGAGATTCTGCATGTCAAATCCAATCACATGTGATTGAAAAAAATTTTATTTAGTAAAATGACGAATTTCAGAAAATTAGTGCTAAAACCTTTAAACACCAAGTTTTTGAAAACTTGATCAAATCAACGAATTAAAGTCTGAAATTTTGAAGACATGATCACGAAACGCTAACAAATTTAATCAAATCACCGAATTAAAGTCTGTTTTCTGTTGAAATTTAAAAAAAAAACAATTTAAATTTTTATTTTTCATTTTTTGAAAAAACTTTGTTCACGAACATTATAGATTAGATGAAAATATGAACATTTAAAAAAAAATACTATGTGATGAATGTCATTATTTTAGAGGGAAAACCCTCGAAGAAAAAAATAAAAACATTCAATGCATTGAATGTTTTACTGCTAAGTTTATTTGCATCGTTTTGTTTTCATCTTGTGTGAAGTGTTTTTTTTTTTTTTTTAATTTAGCCCGATTTAGAGTTTAGGGTTTAGGGTTTTGAGTTTTCGGGTTTACTCCGTAAACCCTCAACCCAAAACCCTAAACCCTAAACTCTAAACTGTTTGTGTTAAAATATTCAATCTAAACCCTAATTCCTAAACCCTAATTTCTAAACCCAAATCCCTAATTTCTAAACCCTAATAGCTAAACCCTAATTTTTAACCACCTAATTTATAAACCCTAATTTCTAACCCCTTAAAAAAAACTTAGAATCAAAACATTCAATGCATTGAATGCTTTCATTTTTTTCTTCAAGCATTTTACTGCCAAAATAATAACATTCATCAAAAAATTTCTTTTTTAAATGTTCATATTTTCATGTGATCTTAATGCCTGAAATTGTTTTTCGAAAAAAACGAAAAAAATTACTTCCCTCCACTTTCCCCAAAAAGTGCTTCCCTCTTGATTATATATATATATATATATATATATATATATATATATATATATATATATATATATATATATATATATATATATATATATATAGTGGTAGGATCAAGAGGGAAGTAACCAATCGGGAGGAAGCGGGGGGAGCAAAAACTTTTTTTTTCGTTTTTTGAAAAAACTTTGTTCACGAACATTATAGATGTGATGAAAATATGAACATTTAGCAGAGACACTTTGTGATAAATGTTTTTATTTTGGCGGAAAAACGCTCGAAGAAGTAATATATAACAATTATCGTGTTTTTCGAGCGTATGTTGAGGTTTTAGCTATTGGGATTTAGATATTAGGGTTTAGATATTAGGGTTTAGATATTAGGGTTTAGGGTTTAGATTTAGAATTTAGATTGAGTTTTTAACACGAACGGTTTAGAGTTTAGGGTTTAGGGTTTAGGGTTTATGGAATAAACCCAAAACACCAAACACCAAACCCTAAACCCTAAACCCTAAACTCTAAATCGAGCTAAATTTTACTTCACAAAACATGAAAAAAAAAACATTCATATTCTTCACGAACAATATTATCTTGAATGTTATTTTTGTCGATCGTTTTTCCGTCTAAATAATAACATTCATCACGAAGTGTCTCTTCTAAATGTTCATATTTTCGTGTGATCTTGATGCCGGAAAAAAAATTCCAAAAAAACGAAAAGAAAAAAAAAATTTGCTTCCCCCGCTTCCTCCGAATTTGTTACTTCTCCATTGATCCTGCCCATATATATATATATATATATATATATATATATATATATATATATATATATATATATATATATATATATATATATATATATATATATATATATATATATATATATATATATATATATATATATATATGATACATACTTCATATTTGATGTAGCCCTATATATATATATATATATATATATATATATATATATATATATATATATATATATATATATATATATATATGATACATACTTCATATTTGATGTAGCCCTCCACGAGAAGAACCTAATAAATAAACTTACCAATTCTTGTTCTTTTCCGGCTAAAAATGAATTACAGTACCTCTTCAGCTCCCACTTTGTCCGGTACTGAAATGCATCAGTTTCAGTCGTTGATTGAGGATGAGAGTGATCGCGATATAAATCAAGGTGAAGTTTACATTAACCCTCCTTCAGCATCACATATCCATAAAATTTCAGATAGTGCAACTGATGGTGACCGCATACTGTCGGTACCAGCTGCTAACGCACCGAATATAGATGATGTTGTTCCAGACTATCAAACTCATGTAATTGAAGTCAACGATTGGAATTCTTCAAGGTCAACGCCTGGATTCACAGGTATGGGTCCACATAACTGTTCAGAAACAGGTGATGCTGCGGCCGAAACTAATGCTGAAAAGTCAGCCCCTACGATCACGGACGTTGGTTATCCAAAGAGTTCCGATGTTATTCAATCAAGTGAAGCATCCGGTTATGAAGATAATAATCATACGAGTATAAGTTTTATTGAAGGTAAAATCAAGGAGGGCAGTCTAACTGCATTCTACGTGGGGAAAGATGATCAGAACTAGTATTATTATTGAACTTAAATCATGCGCCAATTGAACTTAAAATTTGAACTTTTTTTTTTTTTTTTTCTTTTTCTTTTTCTGCTGTTTGTTTGTGTTGTACTGTTGTATTCTATATGTTTCGATCCGTAAATTTCGGTGGCCCTGTTAGGTTTGCAGTTGGTTGCTTTTGTCTTGGATGTTTTATGGGTATATATATATATATATATATATATATATATATATATATATATATATATATATATATATAAAAGGGGAGATCAAGTGATAAGTGGTATTTTTGGGATAAGGGGATAAGTAAAATGAGTTTTTTTATATCTTTTTTTTTTCAACGGGAGCTTAAAATGCACCTGATGCATGTTAATGTTTTTTTGAGTTTTTTTACGATTTAGCCTGATTTAGAGTTTAGGGTTTAGGGGTTAGGGTTTAGGGTTTAGGGTTTTCGGGTTTACTCCGTAAACCCTCAACTCTAAACTCTAAACCCTAAACTCTAAACCGCTCGTTTAAAAACTCGTTCTAAAATCCTAATTTCTAAACCCTAAACCCTAATTTCTAAACCCTAATTACTAAACCCTAAACATTATTTTTTTTTAATCAAAAGTTATTTTTTCTTTGTTTTTTGTTAAGATGTATCTGCTGCATGAAAGGCAGTTAACATGCATCAAACAACATCAAAACAGCGGATAACATGCATCAGATGCATCTTGACGCTCCACTTGAAAAAAAAAAAAAAATCTGAATCTACACAATGTCAGTAGATCACCGAAATTTTTTTTTTTAAATCGGAGCTGTAGAACTCAAGATATAAAAATCACAAAATTACTTATCCCCTTATCCCCAAAATATTGCTTAGCGCTGGATCTTCTACCTATATATATATATATATATATATATATATATATATATATATATATATATATATATATATATATATATATATATATATATATATATATATATATATAAAACTAGTTTAAGGACCCGTGAATTCACGGGTTTGGTTTGTGAAAAGAAAACATAAAAATAGACTAATAAAATAATGGATATAAAAGTATATACAGTGTGTCATCATTGAAACTAAGTTACACGATAACGCCTCAATTACAGTAGCTATATACTCCCAAAAACAAATATATATCAAAACAACTTTGACCAAAAATGAATGTAAACAACAACATTCTTTCCTAGTTTCCTTCAACCAGTCTTGATACTCCTGGGATTTTGCTTCCAATCATCCAAGGTGATGAACCACTTCTTCTTTCTATTCGTTAACCAAAGATGAGTGAGCAATTTTGTTGAAGCCAAGACGTCTTCTTTCAGGATATAGTTACGACGCTCCGTTGTGCTACTAATCAATTTGTTTCTCCATTTCCAAATGAACCAAAGAAAAACGTATTTAGAAGCTACACACACGATATTAAGAACATCCGAACCACTTCGGAAATTTGTCCCTCTTAACATTCTTAACCCCGCTTGGCATCACATTATAAAAACCTCACCAATTATTAAAACTTCGCCATCACAGTGCTGTGAAACAGAATAAGATACACAAATGATCAATATCTTCATTTACCCTTTGGGAGAAAGGACGATGGGAATTATTCACGATTACGCCTCTGTTCAATAAGATGGAAAGGGTGGGAAGCTTGTTGCATCTTAACCTCCAAACGAAAACATTAAGTTTCTTAGGAAGACATGGAAGCCATTTATGGGCCTGCACAATCGGGCCAGAACCGTGCAAGCTTATCATCCATTAGTTTGGTCATATCATTAACAGAAAACTCACCTTTTTGGTTCAACTTCCAAGGCCAACTATCATATGAAACACCACCATCATTGCCATAAAAGCAATATATTTTGGCAGTTGTAGAACAATTGAACAAATTCATCCAACAAAGTACACTTTTACTTCACACAACTACCAAACAAAAAACAAATAATTAGTTATAAAAAGGTTCATGATCAAAGATACATATATTAATGAATACTCCGCAAAACATCAAATGAGGACTGTACAACAAATGATTAACAAAGTTCTATGGAATATTAATTTGAAATTTGAAACGGAGGGAGTACTATTTTTCATTTAAGCATCTTATCAAACAACTAATATGCAAGCAATAAAAACTCGTAACAAAACATTACAGTATTATACCAAAGTAAATTTGATAGTTAATAGTAAGTTTACATACCTTTGATTGTTTATGTGAATACCAAATCTTCAAAAAGCGCAAAGATTACCCATGTAAAAAATAAAAATAAAAAAAATGGAAGCAGTTGCAAACCTAATCTGCTAAAACTGATAAACAGTCTCAAAAGAGATTGAAGTGAAACCTCCATCACAATATTACAACCGATAAACAGTCTCAAAAGAGATTGAAGTGAAACCTCTCATCACAATATCATAATCGATAGACAGTCTGCTAAAACTGTGACAACACCATCAGTTCATAGCAAAACCTTTTTTGACACATTCTATTATATTTAATATTTTTCTATTGACAAATAGGGAATCAGGTGAACCTGACCCTTCTCAATCTCAATATGTAAAAAAATTATAAAGTTATATATTTATCAAATGGCACTCACTTTAAGTACTATATCACCTCCACTTGTATTAGTTATTAAAAGTATTTATGCTGCTGCAGCAGCAGCAGCAGCAGCAGCAGCAGCAGCAACAATGTAGTAAAATAAAATCTCAACAGTTGCTCTACTTGCCTAGAATATAAGACCAGCACAAGTTCCCCACACTGATTTTCTCATTTTTACAAACTTGTGAAGCACGGGGAACTACCACCAGAGCCCAAAAAGAGTTCTGAAATATGGAAAACAATGTAATCAAAAGTTAATCAAATCAAGATAAATGTTCCACAAAGAAAACTAAGAAATGTCTATAACAACATGATTTTATGTACATTGAATATTGATATTGTTTGTATTGTTCATATGGTGAAGTACCAAAGAACAAATGAAATCGTACACAAGAGTCAACTTCCTTATGAGTTATGACAATAGATGGTATTTTAAAGTCTTAAAAACTTAATATCTAACATCTATATCTAATCTAGTATCTAATATCTAATCTAGTTATAGTAAACATAAAAACATATACTGTAATATATTAAATACCAAAAACCACAACACAAAGTAACTATTAAAATCACATGAAATTTGTTGAATTTCTTATTTACCAACTCAGTCTCCATTCTGAGTAAACCTTACCTTAATCAACAGGAGATTTACAAACGTTTGATGACTACAAAGCACTCCAAATTTGAAATTGTCTTAATATCCTGTATCCAAGTATGAATCGATTTGAAGTTAATAAGAATAATAAATAATGCATTCCATATAAAATTTACATATCTCTATAATATATACTCTGTATCTTATATTTACTATCTTAAAAGAAATCCACTAAGGACTTTCATCAAACAGCTGGTGTGCACCAAAGTTGGGTGTGTAAAAGTAACTATAAATTCCATTACAGACTACCATCAAACAATTGGTCTATCAAAAAGATTTGTCATCTTAAGTGTTTAGGTTTCCTTGTTGCCATCTACATGCACAATATATAATTATCACTTTGTACAAAGACCAAAAGTAAAAATGAAATCAGACAAAATGATGTATATATATTATTATCTGTCATCAAAATCAAGTAAAACAAAAATCCTAAACCAATCAGTGTATTATTCCGAATGGCTGTTGTATATTTAGAGTTTCGAATTCGAATTTTCGAGAGTCGTGTAATCACTTTCAGATCAAAGTATTTCGATGGTACTATCGAAATCTCTAATCGGAAGAATTATGAACAGAGAATATGTGTTTTTCGTGTATATGAATTTGATTAAACGTACCAGAATAAAATAACCAAAAAACGGGGTTTATAACTGCCGAATGGCAGTTCTATCTATAACTGCCGAATGGCAGTTTCATAACTGCTAAAAAGAGGTTCAAAACCGGGCTTTTATTTTGGGTCAAACCAGGTCAACATCGAATTTTAACACATTTTTAATAAAACATTTTTCATTTTAAAACATTTTTAACACATTTTTGGGTCAAACCGGGCTTTTATTTTGTTGCCAGCCCTTGGACCCCGCTATCGGGGGCGCTGCCCCCGAACCCCCTTCATAATCAAGATAATTTCAAACAAGTGTGCACTCCAGACTTTTCCGAACTTGTTAGATATTTATCAAGATTATTTTGGCTAACAAATTAATCCCATTACACTTAAATCATATTGGTGATACAAATCACCAACAATCCTCCCCAATGTCTTTCATTTCAAAACTAGATGATAAAAACTTTTTGGTTGTATCAACTTGGTGTTGATCAGTACCAAAAATTAACATGTCATCTACATATAGAAAAATTATAACTCCTTTACCGGAATTATCAAATTTGCTATATACACATTTGTCAGCTTGGTTTATTGCAAAACCATTAGACAAAATCACATCATCAAACTTTTGATGCCACTGTTTAGGTGCTTGTTTCAAACCATACAATGACTTCTTCAGTTTGCATACCTTATTTTCATTTCCAGGCATCACAAACCCTTCAGGTTGTTTCATGTAAATATCCTCATCCAAATCACCATTTAAGAATGCTGTTTTCACATCCATTTGATGAGTTACAAGATTATGTATAGCTGCAAGAGCTAATAACAATCTAATAGTGGAAATTCTAGCAACAGGAGCATAGGTATCAAAAAAGTCAATACCTTCCTTTTGCCTAAATCCTTGGATTACCAATCTAGCTTTGTACTTATCTATAGTACCATCCACTTTCATCTTCCTTTTGAGGATCCATTTACAACCTAAAGATTTACAGCCAAGAGGTAAATCAACCAAAACCCAGGTATCATTATGCAAGATTGAATCAATCTCATCCTGAATCGCTTCTTTCCAGAAATTTGCATCCCTAGATACCATGGCTTCACTAAAAGTCCTTGGATCTCCTTCTGCAATAAAACAATATTGATGTTGAGACATAGTTCCATCCCTTTTTCCTTCAACTAAATATAGATGAAAGTCAGATCCAAAAGACTTAGCTTTCTTAGGTCTGGAACTCCTTCTAGGTACTGATGATTCAGAAACATCACTCGCTTGATTTGAATCGTTGGTGAGAGATTTCTGAATCATATCCCTAGGTCTAGGTATAGACGTAAATCTATTTTCATCAAATATTGCATCTCTAGACTCTATCACAGTGTTAATTGATACAGAGTCATTAGATTCTATAACATAGAATCTATATGCCTTGGAATGCTCAGCATACCCAATGAAGATACAATCTATACCTTTTTCACCCAAGTTTTTTCTTTTGGGTTCAGTGAGTCTCACAACCGCTCGATAACCCCAAACTTTGAGATAACTCAAATTTGGTACCCTTTTATGCCATATTTCATAAGGGGTATTTTTACTCCTTTTATTTGGAGTTCTATTTAATAAATTACAGGCTGTCAACATAGCCTCACCCCAAAATCCTTCACTTAAACCAGAATAGGATAACAAGGAATTAACCATTTCCTTCAACGTCCTATTCTTCCTTTCAGCCACAGATTATGTTGAACAAACTGTCCCAAAGTCCTCAACAATTCATGAAATTGTTCCATAACAGGCCTGGTATCAACCATCTTGTAATTCATGAAATTACCAACCAGAAACTTCTTACTAGAAGCATCTTCTGCCATGTACTTGGATTCCAGTTAATCCCATAGTTCTTTTGCGGATTCGACATTTTGGTAAACATCAAATAGAGAATCAGACATACCATTCAAGATGTGTCCACGGTATAAGTAATCATCATTATCCCATTTTGATCTCCTCCTAGTAACCTCCAGTGTTTCTTGTTCATCGAATTCAGGCCTGGGAGTACTCAGAACGTACACCACTTTCAGGGTTGTGAGAAGAAAGTGCATATTCTACTGCCATCTACGAAAGTCCTGCCCTTCAAACTTCGCCAATTTGTCAAACTTGCTTGTCATGTCTTTCACAGATTCTCCGTTCGTCATCTTCACAAATTACTTTGATCTTTGTTGTATATTTAGAGTTTCGAATTCGGATTTCTGAGAGTCGTGTAATCACTTTCAGATCAAAGTATTTCGATGGTACTATCGAAATCTCTAATCGGATAAAACTCAGAATTATGAACAGAGAATATGCATTTTTCGTGTATATGAATTTGATTAAACGTACCAGAATAAAATAACCAAAAAACGGGGTTTATAACTGCCGAATGGCAGTTCTATCTATAACTTCCGAATGGCAGTTTCATAACTGCTAAAAAGAGGTTCAAAACTTGGCTTTTATTTTGGGTCAAACCGGGTCAAAACCGAATTTTAACACATTTTTAATAAAGCATTTTTCATTTTAACACATTTTAACACATTTTTGGGTCAAACCGGGCTTTTATTTTGTTGCCACCCCTTGGACCCTGCTATCGGGGGCGCTGCCCCCGAATCCCCGTCATAATCAAGATAAGTTCAAACAAGTGTGCACTCCACACTTTCCCGAACTTGTTCAATATTTATCAAGATTATTTTGGTTAACAAATTAATCCCATTACACTTAAATCATATTGGTGACACAAATCACCAACAATCCTCCCCCATGTCTTTCATTTCAAAACTAGATGATAAAAACTTTTTGGTTGTATCAACTTGGTGTTGATCAGTACTAAAAATCAACATGTCATCTACATATAGACAAATTATAACTCCTTTATCGGAATTATCAAATTTGCTATATACACACTTGTCAGCTTGGTTTATTGCAAAACCATTAGACAAAATCACATCATCAAACTTTTGATGCCACTGTTTAGGTGCTCGACCTAGTAGCTCGACCCCAGCCAGGGGCTCTGCCCCTTGGACCCCGCCAGGGGTTGCCACCCCTTGGACCCCGCTATCGGGGGCGCTGCCCCCGAATCCCTGTCAGGGGTTGTCCCCGCTAGGGGTTGCCTCCTGCTATTCTTTAAATATAATTTTTTAGCATCTGGATTCATTCATATAAATACATAGAATAAACAAAGTACTCCGTATAAACTAAGAATGTGATTGTGTTTTCAAATAATAATACAAGTAGATAAATCATAAACTTACAACAATATCATATTTGAAGCCTAGTCTTCAAATCAAAATCGAAGCATGCTGCTTCCATAGATCCATAATATGCAAATATGAAATTCAAGAAAACAAAAAATATATATATAATCAAGAACATTAAAACCTAAAATCACAAAAGGTGAAGTGAAAAAAACCCTAGAGATGGAAGAAAAATCGACGTTACCTGCAGACCGATATAAAATTGTGTATCTTCAAGCAAAATAAAATTGATTTATCAAACCTGGGTGTATTACTGATCCGATGAGACTGAAGATAACTGATTTTTGTTAATTAAGATCTGGAAGCAATCTAGTATTATTCGTTGAAGAAGAAACCAAGTAAGAAATCAAACTCCATGGTAGCATCTATAAATTTGTAAATTTGTAGAGAAGAATCGTTGAAGAAGAAAGGAAGATGGAATTGTTTGGGGTTTTAGGGTTTATTAGGTGGCGTTGGGAAAAAGAAGCAATTCTTATACGGAGTAATTAATTACATTTTAAATTTTTTTAATTATATTAATTTAATGTTAATGACATTATCTACATACTCTTAAATTTTTTTAATTTTATTTTTATTTTTTTGTATGAAGAGAAATTCTCTATTTATGACATCACAATGTTAGTGTTTTAATAGAATCTATATATATATATATATATATATATATATATATATATATATATATATATATATATATATATATATATATATATATGGTATGTAATAAGACCTATAAAATTACGGTTTTATTAAATACTTCATAATTATACATACTATTATTGAGAATACTTACCGAACTATTGAGAAACTAACTGAATCATTGAAGCGTATAAAATGCATATATCAAATAATTACAACGAAAGCGTTTCATAAATATTTTTTCCGTAACATATGTGTTCGAAATAAGCAAATATAAACTATAAATATATTTAACAAAATAAAATGAACTATTTTCATTCTCCCACTACTCTCTTCTAATTTTCATCACAATTACAAAATCCACGCAAACATACTTGGATTGTTGATAGTGAGGTGTCGTGGCACATGACTAGATATATGTCCTTACTTTCGAATTTTAAATCTGATAAAGGATGACTGATTTCATATGCTGGAGATAATGGGGGATTTATTTCTTCCCAAGGAATGATTTCAAATGATAATATCAGTTTTGATAAAGTGAATTATGTAAAACAGATGTCCAACAATTTGTTATCTATTTCTCAAGTGTGTGACAAGAAACACAATGTCGCATTTGATGATCATCATTGTTACATCTTGATATAAAAAATTGTGATACCGGAAGGCATGATACTCATGACAGCTCCTAGAAGTCAAGATCTGTACATTATTGACAGGTCAAAGGCAAATATAAAAACAGCTACTGGCAATGTGGCATTTGTGTCCAAAGCTACTGAATTAGAGTCTGTCACATGGCACACGAGAATGGGACACTTAAGCTTACGAAAATGGATTATCTAGTTCACAATGAACTGTTTGAAGGTGTTAATGTCAAAGGTTTTCACATTCCTGATGTATGCCTTCTTTGTAAGAAAGGTAAATAAACCAAGAAGGTGCACAAGACCAAGAAACATCATTATATCTACACTCCACTTGAGCTCTTACATATGGATCTTTTCGGGCCAATAAGTCGAAACAGCACGAATAGAGATTCTTATTATTTGGTGGTCAAGGATGACTATTCATGTTTCTTTTAGGTTGTTAGAAAATAAGGCCGAGACCTTTGATAGAATAAAATCATTGATTCTGAAGCTAGAAACCCTATATAATCTGATAGTAAGAAAGATTCGCACAATGGAACTGAATTCAAAGATCTGAAGATGGAGATGTTTTGTAATGAAAAGGGAATTAAGCAGTAGTTCAGTACTTCTTATACTCCTCAATCCAATGGAGTTGCGTAGAGGAGAAACAGAACACGGATAGAGAAATCAAGGACCATGTTAGCTGACTACGGTCTTCATGTTAACTTCTGGAGTGAGGCAGTGGCCAATTCTTGTTATACGATGAATAGGGTGCTACTAGTGAAGAGACATGGTAAGACGAGTTATGAATTGTTCAATCGAAGAAAACCGAACATTAAGCATCTAGAACCTTTTGGTGCACCGTGTACTATCATGATACGGGTTACTAGGGGAAAATTCAATGCTATAGCAGTATCATGACGGTTTCTTGGCTATGAGAATCCAAATAAACGGGTGTGTAATACAGAAACAAGGTGTGTTGAAGAGCGTTTTGAAGTAGACATTCAAATGCATGCCGATGTATGGGGTCGTACACTTAGTGTAACATTCTTTAAAAAGAAGCGTACATGCTATCATATCTTTTTGACCCCAAATAAAGTCTGAGTTAATATTCTAAAACCTTACAATTGGAAAGTAAACCTTATTACTTTTTCAACGATATTTGATTCATCAAAAACGGTGTTAAGGTCTGAAATTCACGAGCAAAACAAGTTTCACAAAATGCCGAAATTACCTTTTTGCGCACCGCGCAAAAGTCGGGTTATCTTATATTTCACATTCTGTTCTGAAATTACCTTATATTGCGTACCGCGCAAATTGTGTTGAAAATTTTGGTCGGTTTGTAATTTTGTTAAATTAAGAGGGGCATTTTAGTCTTTTCACATATGAACGTGTATAAGGCTTGAGATCAAATATAGATCTCATATTATCCGCATTTTTCACCAACCAAACTCTAGAGAGAGATAGAGAGAGAGAGAGAGAGAGGAGAGTTCAGATGAAGCTTCAAATGGTGAAGAAGATGGTGATTCTTGCCCAAATTGGAGTTCATCTTGGTGTGTCTAGCATCTAGGCTTCTTATTGATGCTTGAGGTAAACCCTAATCCAAATTTTTTTGTTTAATTTCCATTTTAGTTAGGGTTTGTGTTAGTGATGGGTTATAAACCCCATTTCTTATGAAATTGGGGGTTTTGGTGTATGATTCGGGTAAAGGAACCCTACTATTGTGGATTTAGGGTTAGATGACGAATTTGGTTAGGTTTTTCATGATTTTGGGTGTTAATCACTATATTGCAAGTGTATTGGTGATTTTCATGTTCATAAGAACATGTTTGTTGGTCAAAATGGGTGTTGACCTTGATTTAGTTTTAAACTAGGATTTGAGGCTAGTGTTGGTGTAATAAGTACTTAATTACTTAGTCTTTATTGTGAATTGGTGGATTAAAGCCTAATCACTAGCCATTAGTGATTTTGGGATGAATTTGACATAATTCAAAGGAGGTCAAATGTTATATGAGTCAATATTGCACGCATTGTAGTTTTGGTGTAAATAACGTTTTGAAATGATCACTACCTAATTAGTAATCTAGTGTTGGGACCTAGGTTGTTCTAATTGGTGTCAAGTATAATTTGGGTTAAATTGTACATTGTAAAGTGGGTTTGAATTACCACCCGAAGTGGTAATTGGATTTGGTCCATTAGGTGTTAAATGGGTAGGTTTTGGCGAGCAAGGTGTGATCCCTCGGCTAAGGGATGATTGTGTTGGATTCTCTTTTAGAGAATGTATATTTATGTGTATATTGTGCCTATGTGTGATATAGGTAACTACTTGCTCGGATATGTGGACGGAAATCATATTACACGACTTGTGCGGGCATTCTAAGGTGAGTGAAATAATTATATGTATATGTATATGGTGTATTTACTTGTATGGGATGCGATTTGGGTTTAAAGTTCGGGCGTCGATACCACATCGTGTTGGCATGTGATGAGGGTTTAAAGTTCGGGCGTCAATACCTAATCATCATGTGTGGGCATGTGATATGGGTTTAAAGTTCGGGTGTCAATACCATATCATCATTGTGTGCGTGGACGTGAAGTGTGGGTTTAAAGTTCGGGCGTCGATACCACATTTCACGTGACGGGTGGGTTTAACGTTCGGGCATCGATACCACTCAAGGGTTAGTAATACAATGCGTATGTACAGTAATGGATGTTGTGAACACCGATGGTCATTGGCGAGTACCAATCCCTTATGCTATTGGTTTGTTGTGTGATTTTGTATTAGCATATTATATTGTGATGAATATATGCTTTTGGTGATGCTAGCTTGTTGTTAATCGTGATTATTTAGCATTATACAATGTGATTATATGCTAATTGGATTGATAGCTCGTATGTGGTATTTGTGTAGGTGTTTGCAAGTAAGTAGATTGTGATGACCCCGTCCTAATCCATCTAGACAAAGTCATCAACATTTGGTCTCATCGCGAGGTACTTGGCCTCTATATGATACATTTTACAAACATTGCATTCGTTTTTAAAAGACAAACTTTCATTTCATCAAAAGTTGACGGCATGCATACCATTTCATAATATATCCAATTGACTTAATAATAATCTTGATGAACTCAACGACTCCAATGCAACGTCTTTTGAAATATGCCATGAATGACTCCAAGTAATATCTCTAAAATGAGCAAATGCACAGTGAAAGATTTCTTTCATATCCGAGAATAAACATGCTTTAAAGTGTCAACCAAAAGGTTGGTGAGTTCATTAGTTTATCATAAACAATCATTTCCAATAATATAAAAGACCACAAGATTTTCATTTCATTTCTCATAAACATCATGCATCTGCATAAAAATCATTCATATGGATTGAACACCTGGTAACCGACCTTAACAGGATGCATATAGAATATCCCCATCATTCCAAGACTCACATCGAACATGATAAATTGAAGTACTAAAGCAGTTCAAATTCTCTGACTGAG
This sequence comes from Rutidosis leptorrhynchoides, assembly GCF_046630445.1. Taxonomy (NCBI): domain Eukaryota; kingdom Viridiplantae; phylum Streptophyta; class Magnoliopsida; order Asterales; family Asteraceae; genus Rutidosis; species Rutidosis leptorrhynchoides. The sequence goes on from NC_092343.1 coordinate 399,405,225, forward strand.
GCTTGTTAGTGCTCATAGATCTATCTTTAGGATTCGCGTCAATTGGTGGTAATTATCATAAACACCAATTCTTAGGCTACCAAGCTAAAAAGGGGCATATTTGGTTCGATAATCCAATCATAGAATGTAGTTTCGATTACTTGTGTCTATTTCGTAAAGCATTTATAAAACCAGTGCATGTATTCTCAGTCCCAAAAATATATATTGTAAATGCATTTAAAAAGGGAGCAAATGAAACTCACGATACAATATTTTGTAGTAAAAATATTCATACGACGATACTGAACATTGCAGGATTGGCCTTGGATTCACGAACCTATATCATTTGTATACTCATTAATATATATAATTGCAATTGATTAAGTATATATATTATTATTATTTGTGATATAATTTTTATATTTATTAATTTATAAGTTTTATTATTTATTTATAGGTTTTCATTTTTGTACATAACAATATTAATATTGTTAAGTTAAATATATAAATTTTTTTATATGGGAATTACTTATTTGAAATTAATAATTATGATAATACTGATATTAGTATTAATATTGATACTATATAATAATGATAAAAGTAATAATAATAATAATGTTAATAATGATATTAATAATGATAATACTACTAAGTTGTATTAAAATAACTATAATAATTCATTTAAAACATACTTTAGTTAAGATTTTAATCATTTTCATAATAATATTTATATCCAAAATTCCTATATTTTTAATCTTAACAATATTATTAAACCTGTATATTCATAGTTATAATAATTATAACCTTCGTATTTAATTTATAAACTAATGACTATATTTTCTTTTAACATTAATTTGTATTCATAATCATAATCTACATGTATTCATATAATTAAAATAAATTTCCTAATCTTTATCATAACACCTTTTATTATAAATTATCATGTTTAATATTCTTGGAATCATAATAATATTAATAGCAAAAATAATACAATAATAATAATACTATAAATAATAATATTAGTAATGATAATACTACTAATTTTTAAATGATAATACTAATATAATTAATAATAATAATAATAATAACTAACATAATAATGATATTGATATAACTTGTATTAATGTTAATAATAAAAATAATAATAATAATTTACTTAATAATAATAACCATAACCATAATTAATAATAATAATAATAATAATAATAATAATAATAATAATAATAATAATAATCATCATCATCATCATCATCATCATAAATTCAATATTAGTAATAATAATAATAATAATAATAATAATAATAATAATAATAATAATAATAATAATAATAATAATACTAATAATAATAATAATAATAATAACATGAATATATAAATGAATAAATTTATTTTCAAGTAAAAATAAAAATAATAATAATAATAAAGATTTTTGATTTTGAAAAATACCTCCAAAAAGCTTTAAAAAAATAGTTGCCACCCGCAGGAATTGAACCCGAGACCTCCTGCTTAACCCAAACACCCCACACCACACCACTCCTCTATTTCGTTTTATCTGATTAAATCAGATTCTAATTAAATATAAACTGCATTTCTCTATTTTCTAATATCTTCTTCAAAGAGAACCCAGAACTATTTATTGTTATAGATCAACTATCATCATCTTTCTTTCATCTCAACATTAACCATCATCTTTTCGTATCATCATCAATCGTTTAATCATTTTCATTTTAATCATTATTTTCATACGGCTTCCATCATCACCACTACATAAAATTACGATTACTATTCATCATCATCTTAAATGGGTCTCGATATCTTTAGGTTTTTAAACAGCGAAAAGGAGCAAGAAAGACGGCGATGTAGCAGTAGCATAATAGGTGCAAGCGTGATGTCTGGTTCGCATTTGAGACTCGACAGAAGAAAAGAAAAAAAATGGAATATATGTACTGTAGCACGTCATCTTCTTGTATCACTAATTCTGTAAACATTTTCATTATCGTTAAATGAATATCACCATTATCTTATAAATGCAGCAACAACACAATGGCATTTCATCATCGTAGTAACGGTTCAATAATTGTTTTTTTTAAAACAAAAACAAGAGCCGTGAAAAATAGAAACAAAAGCTGCTAGATTTGCAACAAATAGACAGTGACGGTGATGGTTTTTAAGTGGTCTGTGATGGTGATTCTATGTGGGTTCAAGGTGGTGGAGATGGAAGAAGAGTGGTAGGTGTCGAACCTAAAAACAGAAACTTTGGGGTTGCCGGCGGTTTAGATGATGGTGATGGTGAGGTGGCTGGTGGGGATGAAGGGTGGCGGTGGTGGTTGGATGGTGATAAGTGAACCAAGGTGGTGGTGGCGTATGAGAGGTTGAAGAAGAAGTAGAATATATATTTTTCGTTTTCATATCTATGTGCAATATATATATATATATAATTCTTTATATGACATATGTATGTAATGTTATATATAAAATTATGATATATGATACTTTATAATTGAGATTGAAAAGAATAAGCATAGTATAGCCATCGGACTCTTGTCCTTTCTTAGTCGACATCCCAATTTAATTGGATAGTGTTGTGTGTTTGATTGTGGTAGATGATAGTAATATTCTATGTATCATATTCATAAATATATAATCATAAATATGTACTATGATAATGATATAAAGTAAATACAGTAATCACATGTTGAAGAATGGATATAACACAGTTAAGCAGCCCTCATTTTTAACTCACTCTACCGACAGAATTTCACGGTCTTATATCGGGCTTTGTTGTTAATTAGTGGCGAACAAAAAGTCTTTGGAAAAATCCCAAAATTTTAGAGTAATCATCTTTATTTATTTTGGTCATTATGGTATCAAATTCGGTCATTAATTATTAAATAAAAATTATATTAATTATTCACTCCTAACCCCAAGTAAAATACAAAAAGTTTTAAAACTTAGTAAATAGTTCCTAAATATATTTTTAGTAAGCCTACAATTTATATAACTTATTTTCGGATCACCGTTTATTTTCACATAAGTTCCTTTTTAACACGTCTTAATTATCGATCGAATGACAATTGAGCATTTCCTTCGTTTATTAAATAACTCCGAAATCAAAAAAAATATATTTAATATACTTTATTTATAAATATAGATATGTTTCAAATAATAATTATTATAATATCCTATTTTTATTTTTATTAATTTTTAATAACAACAACATATAATACTTCAAATTATATTCCGAATTATGATTTATATATACATACACACATATCTATTTACTATTAATTATTCGTGAATCGTCGAGAGCAGTCGAAGGTCAATTGAATAAATAAAACAGTTCAAAATTTTTGAGACTCAAACTAACAGACTTTGCTTATCGTGTCGAAATCATATAAAGATTAAGTTTAAATTTGGTCGAAAATCTCTGGGTCGTCACAGTACCTACCCGTTAAAGAAATTTCGTCCCGAAATTTGATTGGAATTGTCATGATTGACAATAAGTATGTTTTCATTACGTATACGAGCTAAAAATTAGAGTTTTATCATCATCGAGTAATATAGACAAAACAATTTGATTTTGTGAAGCGTACAAGTGAAGCTATCATAAAAGAGTGAAATGAGTAAATGTAGATTCATCATATCTTTTGACCTATATAGTATTGATTTCCAGAGTTCAAGGGATTTGGAGAAAATCTACGTAATAAGATTTGATTCTTCGATAATTAAGAAAATTAGAATCCTCTTTGGTTAAATGCAATAATCTGTTTCGATTGCTCTGTCGAATATTTCACTATAAATACACTCCCTTCGTTTCCTTATTTCCACAACCCACACCTTCTATTCTTTCTCCCTCAATTCATACTTTTAAGCATTCATCAATATGCTCCATCCAGTTGTGATTCTTGATATACTCCTAACTTTCATGTCTGTTATCCTTCTTTTTCATCTACCACCGGAAGAATCCATTCACTTATTCTATACTCTTGGTTTTATAGTGTTTGTAGTTCTCCCGTGTCTTTATATTGTTATACGCATCGATATACACGGTTTGTAATTTCTGAGTTGTTGTTGGGTTTTATATCTTCTCTTATATTTTGAAGCTTCATGCTTTTGTTTTCTTCCCGCCTTAAAGTAAAGCGATTAGGACGTCTTGGTTTCGTAGATTAAATCTTTGAATTTCGAATGATCACGGTTAACGTTCTAATAAAGAATTGGTAATAGCATGATCTGACTTGTTAAATTACCAGAGAATTCGGAAAAGATAGAACTATTAAGAAATTTTGTTCTTGATATGTTTGAAGATTAGGTAGAATGTAAGAGTCGTGTAACATGGCGCCTGATGACGTTAAGGTCTGTGAATCATCAAGTTTCATTAGAAACTCAGCATGACTTACTGTAATATAATCACGTTGATCAAGTGTCATTATATTATACTAACTCATGCTTCAGTCCCCAACACTACTTCAAAAACATTCATATTTTAAATTCGAATTTTTCAGAATTTAGAAACTAAAATAGTTTCTTTTGTAATGTGACACAGATAGCGCGAATAGGTAAATAATTTCGGATAACCCTAGTTATATCTTCAGAAACATCGAAGATATTTATAATGAAAGATATGATGATATCGTAGAATTTCTAATATCGATGGATGATGAAGAAGATTTGTCCGCAAGGTTTAGTGTCAGGAGCAAGGTATTCGCTAAAGATTTCATCAGAAACAGAATCATCTGGATTCTTTATGTACAAGTTTAGTCCTTGTGATTTGTTCAGAGTCTCCTTCATGGTTTACTCAATCCATTTTCCAGTTCCACCATTTCTGAGCTTTGCCCACAAACTATTCGTTATCATTAACTTCCGATGATTAAGGTCGTTTACGGTTGTCTATAGTTTCTGCTGCTTCATTCAGCTTTCTCAAAATTTGGAGTATTGATTCGTAGAGTGGGTGCTTTTCAGAATTTCAGAATGGAAAAATCATAATTCTAAGAGATAAATGTTATATGTATACATATAACTGTTGATGTGGAAATGTTGCGAGATTCAAAATACTGATTGCTGATTCTCGGTAATTGGTATGGCAATTCTCGTTGCAAGATGCGGATGAGTATATGATAGGGTTTTAATGAACAAATATAATCGTTTTTTGAAGAGACTGAAGCCAATGAGTAATGAAGTTGCTGGTAAGTTTACTGCTTATGTGGTGGGATATAATCGGTTCTCCGGTAACGATGATGAAGGATAATCTTTATAATAAGGTTTATTCGAATGAAAAATTGAAGTTGATTTGCTAGAGCTGTGACAAAATTGGCTAATTTGAAAAAGAATTGCAATGTTATTTTCGGTAGTAGCAATGCCAAAGGAGCCAGCACAGATACGTGTTAAACGTTTACTCAGGTTCCGAGTATTTTTAGGTGCATAACTATATGCATCAATATTTTCTTCCGTAGATGAAGTGCGGTTGGTTCATCCTCTCGATTGAGATGTTTTCAAGAATCACGAAAGTTTTGAACGCAGATTGTAATCGTCAAGATACAATTGAGGTTTAAGATGAAATCAAGTGGCAAACTCGAAGAAATGTTTAGTTTCATATGTTATAATCAATATTTTAATTCATTTTAATTGTCCAATGTTGGTAGCCCACAGTTAGTAGTCCACAGTTAGTAATTCAATAATTAATATATATAATATTCTAATTAATTAATACGTATCGTGACCCATTGTATACATGTCTCAGACTCGATCACAACTCAAAGTATATATATTATTTTAGAATCAACCTTAACCCTTTATAGCTAACTCGAACATTACCGCATATAGAGTGTCTATGGTTATTCCAAATAATATATATATATGACGTCTATATGATATGTCAAAACATTGTATACGTGTCCCGATATTTAAAATGCATAAATAACAGTATTTAAATGACGATAAATAAAGTGCATAAAATAAATAACATAAATTAAATGACGATAATTAAAATTGCAATAAATAAATTGCGATAAATAAATGTAATAAGGAATTAACAGTTAGCTAGGAACAGTTAGCTAGGATTTTGTTAGCGTGGATTCTTAACAAAATTTTTCATAGTTAATTTGTTTGTTTCTAACAAATTTTATTTTGTCAAATGTTTTCTTCATTATGCCACTTGTTGGATTCTGATAAGTCAAAATCCAAATATGAAATTGAATGAAAATGGTTATTCAGTGGTGAACGGATTCATATATATGTGGATGTAAGTAGGATAGTAAATGACTGTTGAATCAAATTGGAAGAATGTACAGTGTAACTTATTAATGTGAAATCTAAATATTTTTAGGGTATTACCTATCCGTTAAAATATTTTCACCATTAACAGTTTGTACAAAAAGATTTTTGATTACAATCTTTATGAAAATATATATACATATATATTTTCTTCAGATGTAATCATGGATTTAATGAGTCAATATGATATTAAACTCATTTGATTTACCATTAGAACAAGGATATATAATCCGTAAAGCATTAGAGATTACATAATCGCCATGTAGAACGAAGATAAATGATGTAGAACGTCATGTAGAACGACGATTATACTCGAGGTACAGAATGAGATGTTGAGGCATGTGATGTTGAAACTTGGGTTGTTGGTGGTACTGGTTATGCTACTGGTGCTGCTGATGCTCATAGATATTGCACCATATTCTCCAGAGTCACTATTCGAGCGCGAAGCTCGTTGACTTCCTCTATTATTCCGGGATGATTGGCGGTTGGAACAAGCGAATGAATAAGGTTCAGAATTTGGAATATCATATAATCGTTGTGGGATATCCTAGAATGAGGGTGAATATGGTGTTTCGGATAGGTTCGCCGATAAGTGCTTCAGGTTCTTCGCCAAGAGGAAAATGTGGTGGATGAAAGAGATCACCTTCTTCTTGTCTCCAATAATTAAGTAGGCTACGAATCCATCCCCAATTCATCCAGAATAGATGATGGCTTATTGGTTGATCCATTCCGGTCACAATGCTTTTGGAGCTCGAGTGAAACTCCATATCGGAATCCGAGGAACTTGAACTAGTGACGAGTTCCATTTCGTACGATTGAATAAAAAATTTTTATATGAAATGATTTTCGGCTTTCGAATGGTATTCTAATTATATAGAATATCTATATATATAGAACAAAAGATTTCGTAGATTACGGAGGAATTTACGGAATATGTCAGGCAAAGTTTACAGTAACAGATACGCTAAGATACGAATTTTGTCTATACACTATTCATGCAATCAATGCAGTAAGATGTGTCTAGACTAAGAATGATAAGCATGTAATTTCCGACAAAAATGATAAGCAAAACTTTTTGACATGCAGCTAAGGTCGAA